>NW_015213537.1:0-1493 GCF_001447785.1 Gekko japonicus | reverse complement strand
CAGCAAATTGACACTGAGTGCTCAAGGCTAGGGCACCCACCCAGTCTCTCTTTCTAGAGCTCGTTGTATTTATTTCTACAACGAGCCTTATTCCTAGTAAATAAACTATGAATACTTCCTAAAAAGAAAACAAATGGAACTCTGGATGATCACATGTCCCTCCTACTCCTGTCTTCTGATACACACAATCTAAAGTAATGAGCGCTCCATTTTCTTCATTGTGTGTGTGTGGGGGGGAATGATTGATTTGCTGAATCTCTCCATTACAAATTTGTTCCCAAGAAAGCCATCTCAGGAAGCCCCAGAATGCGTTCCAGGATATATATCAACTTCTGCTTCTTTAGTCACATTGGATTGGATCCAACCAACTTTTTTTTCTGCTGGTGAAAAGAGAAGAAAGATTTTGCTTTGACTACCACGAAAAGGCTATGTTGGAAATCATGGGTTATGTGTTGACAAAAGCCATGTGAGATGGGGGCTAAAGTAATGAAGCGAATTAGATGATATTGTTAACAACAACAACAAGCTTCCTGTCACTGTACCCTACAAACATTTGTGCATCCCATTCACAATCACAATCACCCCATTTACAATCTAGGGGGTCATCATACTCCCTATATTATCTACCTACTTACTTCAAAAAGCTTCCTGGGATATGATTCTGCTACCACAAATAAATGCACTTCTCTTGATTCATGGACACATGGGTTGGTGGGACTAAGAGGACCCAGTCTTCAAGCTTTGAGGGCTTTCAAGTACAATGCTCTCGGTTGGAAGAATTCAGCTGGTGTTTCCCGTAGAAATGATGATGATTTTCAGTACTTGCATTCATGGCAGAAAGGGAGCTGAAACTCAGTTTAATGAATACTGACAATGCAATTAAGTTTCTTATATGCCTTGCATATCCCAGGGAACCTGACAAGGAAACAAAAGGTAGTCCTCAATCATGTTTCCTATATCTTTGCAGAATAAAGCAAATGTAAATTGAGGCTCTGAGGAACCACGGGATAAGCATTTCAATGTACTCTCTTCAAAGGCATTTATCTTTTAGTCTTCAAGTACCTATCACTGCCTCTCTTCTCCTTGTTTTAGGAACACAGTGCATAAATTACTGGGGCTTATTAATATTAGCGCTGAGTTATCTCCCGGTGTTATGGAAAATGTGTTAAGTACTAAAAGCAGCCTCTTTAATACTATCATTGATTGACAAAAAAACCCCATAAGAAATGTCTTAAGTAAACACTTTGCAACATCAAAGGACTTTAACACAATGGGTTGGATCCTACTAGGTTTTCACTTCTGAAGAGAGGACGGAGTCCCCTTTGACCACCAAAAAGTCTATGGCACGGACCATGGGGACTTGCATGGAAAAAGCTATGTGGGTTTGTAACCAGCAGCACAGACCCAGTACCTGGGGTGTTTTTTTCCAGAGAGAGAGAGGAACCCCAAAATGGCCTCTGACCCTCCACAAGCAGTGCTCTCATAAAGCCAGG
>NW_015213536.1:0-1510 GCF_001447785.1 Gekko japonicus | reverse complement strand
CATGGCTTATTATATTCTTCTTTAGTCTTGCCAAAGAAACAGGACTGTAAATACTTACGGACTCGACTGTGTGACTGAACAACAACAAAAACAGTTCTTTAGATACAAATCTTATTATTTGGAATCAAATGAATTCAAATGTAAGTGGAATTAATCTCAGTGTTTCTATTCTCTCATGGGACTGGAGAGTGTTGTCTCCCTCTCCTTTATTCAATAAAAGATTTAGCTTCATTATTTTCTTAGATACATATGCATACACAATCCCAAACTTCATAGGCCCACAAATACAAATATCACCTTTGAAGAGGGGGACAGAATAAACATGAGCTGAGTAGGCCCCATCATTCCCACTCCTCCTCCTTCCTGCCACCGCCAATCCACGTGGCTTTTGTAAATGCAGGTTCAGTGATCCCCAAACAAGTCTTTTGTTGTTGTTGTTGTTGTTGTTGGTCAAAGGTGGCCCATCCTTCTGTTTTCACCAGCATATAAAGCTGCTTCGATTAGGGCTGGCAACCTCCAGGTGGAGCCTGGAGATCTCCTTGTATTACAACGGATCTCCAGTTGACAGAGATCAGTTCTCCTGGAGAAAATGACAGGTTTGGCAGGTTTTGACTGTATGGCATTATACCAGGAAAATGATAAGGGTGCATTGTTGGCTGCCCGTGACTTAAGGAATCATGGCATTCAGTGCTGAAAGCTTTTTGACTGGAATATGTGAGGTGCCCAGCACAGAGTCTAACTGAATGCTCAAATATGTCAGCCGGGTGGTGGAGCCCTTGGTCTTTTCTTGAGCTAAAGGGACCCCCAGTTCTGCTGCCAAGGCCTGAAAGGCAGCTAAGCGATACGTGCAAGCCGAGTTGGTGGCCAGCCCAACAAATAGAAAGTCATCCCAATAGTGGGTGACATGAGGGCATTGCGTACAGTCCTTAACCACCCACTTGAGAAACATACTGAATGTCTCAAATGCTGCACAAGCCATCAAACAGCCCATGGCCATGACCTTGCTGATGTGCCAGCCACCATTACATTTAAACCCGAGCAAACAGAAATCCTCAGGGTGGACTGGCAACAAGCAAAATGCTGACTGGATGTCACATTTTGCCATTAGGGCACCTGGGCCACAGGACCAGATGATCTGCATGGCTTGATCAAATGAGGCACCTAACAGAACAAAGCTCTGGGGCGAGAAAGTTGCTGATGGACGACTCCTCGGGATAAGAGAAGTGGTGGATTAACCAAAACTCACCTAGGCCTTTCTTTGGCACCACTCCCAAGGGGGATACCCTGAGGTAACTTAGGGATAGGAAGAGAGTTGAAGAGGCCTGCCACCTGCTCAGCTACACATACCTTAGTGACCTTTCCTGCAATGACCTCCAGCAAGTCCCAGGCAGACTTCAGGTTAATGCAGTCTGTGGAGAACCTGGGCCCCATAAAGGGGATCTGGACCCCCCCAACCCTCCCTTAGGTAATTTGCAGTGGCTTTGTTGTGGTACCATGCAAGAAGGGGCAA
>NW_015213535.1:0-1555 GCF_001447785.1 Gekko japonicus | reverse complement strand
TTTGTCGTCTCCTTCTTCTTTTACCTTCAGTCGTTCCCCGCATCAGGGTCTTCTCCAGTGAGTGCTCCCTTCTCATTTGGTGGCCAAAGTATTTGAGCTTCAGTTTCATTATCTGGCCTTCCAGGGAACAGTCAGGGTTGATTTCTTTTAGGATTGACTGATTTGATCTTCTTGCAGTCCAAGGGACTCAGTCAAGAGTCTTCTCCAGCACCACAGTTCAAAAAATTAGTTCCCTGTAAAGGCCTCTTCTACCCACACAGCCTCTCCTGATTTTGGGGAACCGGGTTTGTTTTAAACTGCAAACCTCCCCCTCAGTCAAAAGACCCTCTCAGGGTAGGAAGTGAGATTATAAGGCCCTGTAATAATATTGCCCGGGTGTCTGTGAGGTTAGGGTCAGGGTCTGGTCGCTGCGTGTATATGTCTCTGCTGGGTGGTCCACTGTTGTTGGGGAGAAACTATTTTATTTGGGAAGGCCATCTTTAAGTAATGAAAGGCCTGTGAAAGAGAAGCGTCCTTATCCAGGGGAACACACAGGCCAGTGTTGTCAACCCTGAACTGGTTTGAGCTGTGAGCAACCGGCAGTGTTCTCCTGTCATCCTCTCTGGGCCTGTCTTGTAGCAGGCAGTTTCTTCGTCTGTCTTTTCCACTCAGTGCTTATTGTAAATCCGAGAATACCTATTGTAATTCCTTCCAGGCAAGAGTCCCTGTCTGAGGGAATCAGAGCAAACCGACTGAAATGTAGGACCTGGCTGGGGGCTACGGATTGTTTTATATGTCACGGGTGGTAGCCAGAAACACATCGGTATGTTTAGAATTATCTGGAATTTGCCTTTGGAATTTCGCTTTCACACGCACTAAATAACACACTTTGTAAGTGGATTTTACCGTGTGAAATGGCAAAATCCCCTTGCAAACAGTCACCAAGGCAGATTGAAACGGCATTATTTAGCGTGTATGAAAGTGCCCACTGGGTCTTTAAAGTGTCACTAAAATCCTGGTTTGTAAATGCCAAGCACTGAGCTCTAGCAAAGGCAGGGAATAGCCTGAAGAATTTACCTTGAGGTAACTGGCTTCAACGCTCCCTCTAAACTGTCGAGTCTTGTGAGCAAAAATTCTCCTTTGTAAGCTACTGGCATTGTGAGCGAGCGATTTGGCTACTGCATAATTTAGTTTGCTCTGGAGCCCTCCTTCTTGAGCTGAGACAAAAACCCGTGAGTCAGAGGCTAAAAACCCATGAGCTAGCTCGCACTAACTCAGCTTAGAGGGAACACCGACTGGCATGACTAACCGGCCAGCTCAAGAGGAGATAAAAAGCAAGTTTAAAAATGATCACGTTCCCCCTAGCAAGTTAAGGTCAACATATTTTCAGCCCTCAGACAACCGACCACCTTCTGGTCTGTGTCACTGTAGGGTTACCTCACGATTACTCAGATTCCCAAACGACACCCCCCCTCCCGCCACACACCACATATGAGCCCTTCACTTCAGCACAAAGAAAACCAAATTTTGGGGATGTTTATAATAACAAAGTGCCGTCAAGTCGCACCCAACTTAT
>NW_015213534.1:0-1533 GCF_001447785.1 Gekko japonicus | reverse complement strand
TCACTTGCCCATGTTGCAGTTCAATTTAAGTCTTTTTCTGCTTAGCATCATGATATCAACAAAGTCATGTGGGTCAGGACAGCTGGTTGGATTAAGCAGCGGCAGTGAGGGCAAAAGAGACAAAGAGCAGAGGGCAGTGAGGGCAAAAGAGGCCGAGGGCAGTGAAGGCAATGGAGGAAGAGGGCAGTGAGGGCAGTGTGAGGAAAGGAGGCAGAGTGGCAGTGAGGGCAAAAGAGGCAGAGGGCATGAAGAACAACACTGAAACAAGGTTGGCATCAACAAATTCATGACATCAACAAAGTCATGTGGGTCAGGACAGCTGGTTGGATTAAGCAGTGGCAGTGAGGGCAAAAGAGACAAAGAGCAGAGGGCAGTGAGGGCAAAAGAGGCCAAGGGCAGTGAAGGCAATGGAGGAAGAGGGCAGTGAGGGCAGTGTGAGGAAAGGAGGCAGAGCAGCACTGAGGGCAAAAGGGGCAGAGGAGGAAGAGGGCATGAAGAACAACACTGAAACAAGGTTGGCATCAAGAAAGTCATGTGGGTCAGGACAGCTGGTTGGAGTAAGCAGCAGCAGTGAGGCCAAAGGAGGCAGAGGGCAATGAAGGCAGAGAAGGCAGAGAGAAGTGAGGGCAAAAGAGGCAGAGGGCAGTGAAGGCAATGGAGGGAGAGGGCAGTGAGGGCAGTGTGAGAAAAGGAGACAGAGCAGCCGAGAGGGCAAAAGATGTGGAAAAGGGAAACGACACGAAGAACAACACCGAAACAAGGTTGGCAGGCAACATCAAAAATCACTGGGAAATGAGAGGTGGTTTCCAACATCTCTGGAAACACCCATGAAACCAGGCAAGCGATTCTGTCTCCGTCTCCCTAAGGCTTCTTCCTTCTACTCTGTAGCTACCACAAAGCTTTGCCTGGGCCTCAAATAGCCGGTGACACTTGTCCGTCTTGGCTTTGATACTACAACAAGCCACACACAAGCTGCCGAGCCCAATCCAAAAGCCACCATCGTTCCGAAGCTCTCCTGTGGCTGGAAAGGTTATGGATGACGCCATCCTCTCCTCGGGCCCAGAAAAAGTCCAGGTATTGTACCTCTGTGACCTTTTGCATTCCTTTATGGGTCCAAGAAAAAGAACAACCCCCCCCCTGTTTGCTCCTTATCTAAGCCCTAGGCCTTTGTGAGCTCCGAAGGGCAAGCTCTCTTGTGTCTCCTCGCATAGCGCTCTGCCCCGCATCAGAGGCCGCCTCTTGATCTTTCAGGTGGGTTGAAGGGAGAGCCGGCGAGCACTGAGAATCTAACCTCCCCCCCCCAGGGCCCAAGGCGGCAGCCGATTCGGAATCGCCTTTCCTTTCCCCTTGACCTAACCCCATCAGCACCTCAATCGAATCATCCGCGTGTCAGCTCTGTAGATGTGCCAGCGCAGGGTGAGGCGAGACGGTCAGCGCGCCGAGAGTTTTCAGCAAAGGCACACGCAGAAGATGGATCGGATGCAGGGCGCCACTGAGCACGCACGCGCAAGGCTTAAATTTCACACGGGCCAC
>NW_015213533.1:0-1512 GCF_001447785.1 Gekko japonicus | reverse complement strand
TGGCATAGGCACCTGGCCTTAATCTTAGGAGACTTTGTCATTCATAGATAGCATGGCATCTGGAAAGGGCAAGGGGCGGGCCAAGGGCAAGCAACCGGCTCCTAAGAGGCCTAGCCTTGAGCCAGTTAGGCCTGAATCGTCTGATGAAGAGGACGATCCCATCAATGCTGCTATCCTGGCACGATTGGATGCCTTGTAGAAGCAAAGGGGGAAGCAAGTCCCACTAACTGCTGCAACTGAGGGCTCTAAGAGAACAAAACCTAAGGCTCCTTCCGCTTTCCAGGCAAAGATTCTGGCACGTTTGGCCATGATGGAGGACGGCCAGGGGACGTCAGGCGATCTGCAAAGCAGCAGTTGGCAAGTGGATGAGGCTGATGAGAGTGGAAGGCAGCTGGAGGTCTATAAGGGCCCCCCTTCCAAGGAAGGTAAGAATGGTGATGAAGCCAAGAAGTGGCCCTGGGGGTCAGGGGACCAGGGGGGCACTGGGCCTTCATCTTCTCAGTTGCCTAGCTGCAGAGGTCATGCGGGAGGATGTGGGTCCCATCCATCTCAAGGGTGGTGGGGTCCACAACATGGTTGCATGTGCTGTGCTGGGCAGCTGTACGAGCATGTGCCGGCTAAATCCTTGCCTAGTGGCGAGCTGGAGCTCCCATTAGGTGACCACCTGTCTACACCCACGTGTGACAGGATCCTTAAAGGGGATTTTGTCGACATTTTCACCCTCCTTTTTAGGGAACTTGACAAAAAAGATAAGGAGGATTTAGATGAGCATGAAAAAGAGCGCTTGAAGAAGCGGAGGGCCGACAGAATGTGGGCCAACTGGTATCCGGGGCTCCTCATTTACACAGCAGTCATTGTGCACCAGCAGCCTTGGAGGGCCTCCCCCATGCTCAAGTATATGGACATTATTTATAAGGCATATACTTGCTTTATGGGAATGGCATGGCTGGAGTATGATGAAGGCTTCAGAATACGGGCCGCCATGAACCCGACCTGGAGGTGGGATCGGATTCATCCCCACCTGTGGCTCGAGGCTGTGGCAGCAGCACGGCCTGCAGCTGGGGACCGTTCAGATAGTGGGCATGTGGTACATTGGCTTCAGGGTCCGAATCCAACCTGAGCTCCCAGTGGGCAGGCAACCCAGCGGCACCCACTGTGTTGGGAGTTTACCTCCCAGGGCACGTGCAGTAGGAAGGTGTGTTCCTTTTGGCACGAATGCCCACTGTGCGCGGGCCCCCATCCACTCTCTAGTTGCCCCAGGCCAAGATCCAAGTCAGGCAGCAGAGGTGGGAAGCGTAATTTTGGTGGCGGAGGCCAACAAGGGGCTGGAGACAAAGGGTCCTAGTCCCATTAAGATTTATAAATTGGCCCGCCTGTTACGGGATTATCCCAATCAGCAGGTGGGTAAGTATTTGTTAGATGGGTTTATGTTTGGTTTTAGAATACCTTACCAGGGGGACAGGAGGCCTTTCCAGGCTCATAACCTGAAATCTGTTCGGGGGATGGAAGAGG
>NW_015213532.1:0-1537 GCF_001447785.1 Gekko japonicus | reverse complement strand
TTGGAGTCACAAGATCCAATTTAGTGAAAGGGAGTAATAGGATCCAACCCTAAGTGTATACTGAATATAATAGAGTAGAACAGGATCATGCTTTTTTGACTCTGCCGCCGACTTCTACACAATCTGGGGAACATCGGCATGCACCCCTAAATGCATACAATTGCATAGGCATAGGCCCTTCAGTATGTTCCAAATCTCTAAACATTGAGGGTTCCTGATCATTCACAGTCATTCTTTCTGTTAAACATGAAGATCTTGGGGAGTGTGGCCAATGAGTGAGTTGCTCCTTTCTGCCGACATACAGCGTATACGTGGTTTAATGCCTGTATAGGGCTACTGCTGAGACTATACAAAACCTCAAGATTTTTTAAAGTATTATATATAATTTCACAGATTCAAAACAAAACAAAAAACTCAAGTGAGAAATAGGGCCGTTGAAATAAATTGCTCGTGAACTAAATGGAACTTTAAAAATATATGCTTTCACATTGCTTAAAACGGTCATACTGCTGTATAATAAATTGAGGTGTATATTAAAAAAAACAACAGAAAACCTGATGTAACCATCTTCTTCTGTTTCATAGCGTTTCACTCCTGAACAGTGATTTTTCTCACAATAATGTCTCTGTGATGAATCCAGATGCTTTCTGCGTCTGGGGAAGAAAGGCCACCGGGCATTGTCTCTAGGTGTGGCTATTGTTTGGGGGTTTGTTAAAGTACCGCCTTGCCTCAAGACTGCTGAGGGACACGGAGCAACGGGATGGGTTCAGCCTCCTGTATTCAATGCTGTCTGCTATTGCTTGCTTGATTATCTGAAAGACAAAAACAAAAGAGTGCTGCTTTCAGGCAGGCATTGAATGTGTGGGTGTCTCAGGCCTCTCTCCAGCAGCTCTGGCAAGCACCACTGTTTAGCTGATATGAAGAACTGTTTACATGTCCCTGAGCATGTAAACATGTTGTGGAGGAAGCTACTGCAACTGAAGGTTATTGCTTTAAAAGACAGACAATTGTGGAATCAGGCTGCACCCGTGAGCTGTTCACGTTATTCCAAATGGCAGATGGATTTGTATGTCTTATATACAACAGTACCTGCTTAAATGTGATTTATTCCCAAGGCCATCTTTCCTTAACCTGAATGCTAGATGTAGATCATTGTTCTGTAGCTGGTATGGACAGCTTCTGTATACTCTCAATGTGACTCAATTCTTTAGACAATGGTCTGGGAGCCAGAAGAGCATTTTGACTCACAGAGTTCCTCATACGTGGCCAGGCACTATAAGCAAAGTCGTCACAATCGAGCAATAGGAGACTCCCCAGTTATGGAACAAAAGCACTTAGGCATAATACATAATACAGATATACCCATATATTATAGAAAATAGAAAAGAAAGATGTAACTCTCAATGTTTACAATTTCTCTGTTTATTAGAACTCCAAATCATTCTTTTATATGTGTGTGGAACTGTGAGGGATTTTTAAAATCTGTATTTACTTATGCATTTGTTTATAACATTTATTAGTCACCTTTCTTCCTTAT
>NW_015213531.1:0-1611 GCF_001447785.1 Gekko japonicus | reverse complement strand
TTCTCTGTCTGTTCCGGCTGCAGTGCTGGCACTTGCAAGACCTGGGCTTGGCAGATTTATGAATCTGCGCTGAGGAAAGGATAGTCTGGCACACCTCACAGTCTCCCAAACTAACCTTTGGGTCGCGACGACGGAAAAGATCTTGTCTTCTAATTTGGGTGGCCAAGTCCGGGTTGGGAAATACCTGGAGACTTTAGCCTCCCGGGCGGGAATTTACCCGCCCCCAGCGGGGGCTTGGCAAGCCTACTTCAGATTGGGGAAAGAATCAACTACAGTGCAAGCTGAAAGTGAAAGTAAAAGTAAGCAAGAGAAATTTGGTAGAACTTTAAAACCTTAGGTTTTATACAAAAAAATCCCATCATAGGTGAACATTTGATGCATTTCAGCTATACAGAAAAACCTCATACAATGTAGCTTCCTAGGGTGCTCTTTCATTACAGCAATCTATCCTGGGTGGGGAAGGGGGGGACCTGTCTGTTAGGCTCCCATGCTGGAACATCCCAGGAAGCTTCTTCAGGTCACCTTCCATGTCAAGACTTCCTCTTGGGAATGCTACAGCAGCCTCCTTTGCCAGTCCCGCAGCTCCTGCCAAGGCCCTGTTTCTCAACTGATGTGGGTGGGGTCTGGGGGGGGCCCTCAGCATGGTACAATGCCATAGAGTCCACCCTTCAAAGCAGCCATTTTCTCCCGGGGGGCTGATCTCTGTCAGCTGGAGATCAGTTGTAAAGGCGGGAGATCTCCAGGCCCCACCTGGAGGCTGGCAACCATGCTTCTAATGCAGTGAGGGTGACGAAGGCAAAGCCCACTAGCAGCCCCGGCTTGCCATGGAACTTGTGCCATGGGAGCTGGGTGCCCTTGGGCCAGTCACAACCTCTCGCAACCTGGCCTACCTCACAGGGTTCTCGTGAGGATAAAATGGAGGAGTAGAATGGAGGAGTGGAGAACGATGTAAGCCGTTCTGGGTCCCACTAGGTCGAAAGGCGTGCTGCAAATCAATTAAATTAGTTCAGAAACTGTAAAGAGGCCGGGTGCCTCTGGCTGCCCGGTTGACTGGCTCCGTTTGCAAAACTGTGGTGAATTGTAATTTATTTACTGAAACGCTTATATCCCACCTTCCCTCATGGATCGTGGTGCCTTACAAGAAAAACGTTTTCAGTTTAAGACCAAGAATACAATAGCAAACCCCAAATCTCTCCTTTCCCCCCTTTCAAAAGACACCTGCCAGTTTTGTGCAGTGGTTAGGAGCGCAGATGCTAATCAGGGAGAACCGGGTTTGATTCCCCACTCCTCCCCGTGCAGCTGCTGGGGTGGCCTTGGGTCAGTCACAAGTTCTCTCAGAGCTGTTCTCTCAAGGGCAGTTCTCAGGAGAGCTCTCTCAGCACCACCTGCCTCACAGGATGTCTGTTGCGGGGAGGGGAAAGGAAAGTAGATTGTAAGCCACTCTTAGACTTCTTCAAGTAGTGAGGGGTGAGGTATAAATCCAATCTCTTCTTCCCTCAAAATCCCTCTCGAAAGGTCTTCATGACACACCATGAAGAGCGCAGTTCCTTAGCTTGGGGTCTCATTCTCCAGCGATTGGAGTGGAGACATAAGAACATAAGAGAAGCCAGT
>NW_015213530.1:0-1606 GCF_001447785.1 Gekko japonicus | reverse complement strand
AGCACCCCAAACGAAAGGCTCAAATTCTAAGGAGTGATAGTTAGTGGGACTGCTGCCCAGTCAGTTCACAAGCAGACCCTTACCCATAGAGTCAGCCCAGGGAAGGCCTCAGGAAGTGAGGGGGGGCGTGTTTGTCCACCCTGATCCCCCGCTCTCAGCAGCAACACACCAGTTACCATTGTTCCGTCTGAGGAACCGTAGCCTGGGGGTGGCTGCCCCTCATCATGGGTCCTCCCTCACCCAGCACCCACCCCGCTAAGGAAAAATGCCTCAGGTGTTAATCTTCGTGGCACTCCTGTGGGTCTTTGCAGGTTTTTGTCTGGTCTTTGCAGCACAGCTGGTCTTTGCAGCACAAGCAGCAGCGAAGAGAATAGCTGGAACTTTTGCTCCTGCCCTGCCCCGGACCGCCTTTAACTTTTATATAGGACTAGCCTGATACCCGTGCTTCGCTACGGTATTTAACTTCGGCAGATCCATTTATCCTATTGATCATGTGAAGCCTGAAATGTAACATTTGTTGTAGGAATTCTAATGGAGAAGATTGTAAGTGTAAGAAAGGACGTGAGACATACGTTCTTCTCTACTGAAGAACCTCTCTCTAGACCACATTGGTGGTTCTGCCCTCGGGTGCTAGGATCACCAGGCCGCTTGGTGAGCTCACTCAGGAGCAGGCCACATAGAACTGTCCATTTAAGAAGCGGTCATCTGTTAGTCAACTCCTGCCACCTTCCACGAGTGACGGCCTCTCTGCTTGTGTTCCTGGATTGTTTTGCTCACATGGAGACTGTGCTCTTCTGCGCAGCTCAGTGCCCCGCAGGAGTACTATGTGCAAATGTCCTGGCCGCATTCCCAAGGCGCCTCCTCCTTGTAGCATTGGTGTTGTACGCAGAGTTTATAAAACACTATGCTCTGCCACTGACTGATGCTGAACTACCGACCTTCCACAACCTGCAGTTCAGTGTCTTAACCACTTGAGCCACTGCAGCTCCATTCAAGTATTAACTCTGGTTCATTTGTGACTGTTGTTTGGATGCATGCTGGGAGGGTAGAATGCTAAAAAATAAAATGATAACTGGCTATTCTGCTAAGGCCTGTGGCCACAGCCGGCCGGCCGCAACTCTACACGTGTCGGTTAGCTTAGCTAAATGAAAGACAATGAGCAGCCTGTAACCCCATCATGGATACTTTTAGAGCTGCATAGCCTAAGAAGAAAAACCTGCTTATTGTTTAACTAAAGGGAAAGACTTTTATTGAGAAAGCCTAGCCCAAAAGGTTTTCCACCAATCAAAGATCTGTAAGGTCCGAGTGCTGATGTCTGACGGAACCAATAACCTTATTTAATTTGTGTAGAAGATCCTATGTCACCCTTTGTAACACTCGAAGAGTCTGTCGGGTATTCAGGGTTCCAAAACCTTGAGATCTGTACTCTTCCTTTATTAATTTTTTTTTTTGGTCTTCTACTCTGTGTGTCTTCTCAAATTGGCCTGGGCAAACACAACCAGGGACAGAGGTTCTGTCTATCATTGGTGTCTCTGGCTTGACGTTTCCCAGGAGCTTTTTTGGGGGGAGGGGTTGAGAGGTGTCCGTGGGAGTTGGTGTGAGGGAG
>NW_015213529.1:0-1513 GCF_001447785.1 Gekko japonicus | reverse complement strand
GCTGGAATGAAGAAGAGCAGAGGCTGATCTGCGAGCGGAAGAGGAAAACCGTTACGTCTGGATAGATCCCCGCGTACGAGATGTCACTTACTTATCAAATACAACCTGCACTTTCAGTTTATAATTCAGCTCCTGCAGTTTCACCAGCAACCTGGAAAGACAAGAAACAGCAGACAGTGAGGAATTTCAGACAGACGATATAATCCGGAAGAGGAACGGTTCACAAACGGTTTCTGGTCTGTCATTTCAGACAGAACCGTTTTAGAACCGGTTCCCTACCAGAATATATTTGTAATTTCAGACACAAACGCTT
Source organism: Gekko japonicus (assembly GCF_001447785.1). Taxonomy (NCBI): domain Eukaryota; kingdom Metazoa; phylum Chordata; class Lepidosauria; order Squamata; family Gekkonidae; genus Gekko; species Gekko japonicus. The sequence continues at coordinate 1,200 of NW_015213529.1, read as the reverse complement.
CTGTCCTGTTTAGGAAATGGGGCTGAAGCGTTTTACCTGTCAATCGCTTTCAAGTAGTCTTTAGTTTTTTCTCCTGGTTCCGATGCGCTTTTCCCCGCCGGTTTTTGCCCGCGCGGGCGATCTCTGGCTTTTTTTAAACGTTTGCTTTATAGCATTATAGCGCTATAGTAGAGCACTATAACAAAACACTCCAGGCATTTCAATGGGGTTGATATAATGCTGTTGCGTTATAGCGTTATAGCGCTATAATGCTATAACGCTATAAAACGAATGTTTAAAAAAAAAAGCCAGAGATCGCCCGCATGGGCGAAAAACAGTGGGGGAAAAGCGGTGCAGTCTGAAATGGCAAACCCCTTCAGATCCAGCTCTTTACCGGAAGGGGAAAGCCACGTGTGAAATGGCAGCCCTATACCGGTTTACTCCATGACGGATCAAAAACGGCTTCAAAACGGGTTAAAAAGGGTAATGTGAAATTCCTCAGTTTCTCTGCTCTCATCAAGGTGCTTCGGATCTCCTGAACTTTCTCAATGTCCTGCGTGAACTGTCCCTTCCAAACCGTTTCTGCCAAGAGGCATGTACCAGGTATAGATTCAGACGGGTACCCTGCCTGATTCGCAACTTTTAAAATGCCACCGTATATTGGTTTCAACGTGTGAACATGCAGTAAACACAGTGTTGTCGCCATGAGCCACTCACACCTGCAACAGCCACCTGTGCTCTCAGGGATGGATCCAGCAAATAACTTTCTGCTAACAGAAGGGGGGGTGTGATCAGCATTCCCTCCCCCCCTGCTACAGCCCCCCGCTTCACCCTCACGCCCCTCTTGCACCCCACAACCCCCAGAATCAGCGTATCAGTGGGAAGTTTTGTTCCACCAACAAAAACGGTGTGGAAATTATCACTGAGATCTAACCCTCTGGGTACCCACGCCATCCGTAAAATGAAAAGTGGCTCTAAATCTAATAATACATTATTTATTAGTGAGAAGCTACTAGTGCTAAAATTGAGATAACACAGGCCAAGTATAAAACATGGCCTAAGGTTAGAGGTGGTTCATAAATATGACCCTAAGCAGTGGGGATAGACCTGGAAAATTCACCTTTGTTTCGCTACGACTCTCGTTAACGGTGTGTGGAACACATGGTACAATTTTCTCTTTAATTCTGAATTAAAAGTAGGGGTATGGGTGTCCAACAACTT
>NW_015213528.1:0-1553 GCF_001447785.1 Gekko japonicus | reverse complement strand
GCACCCCTCCCCCCCCCGGCGACCCCCGCCGCCGCGCGACTCACCTCACCGCGCCTCCTGCGTCGTTAACCGCACCGCCACCAACGTCCTCTCGCCTCGAGCGCGTCACGTGCCCTCCCTCTCGACTCCTCACAGGCTCTCGCGTCGCCCACGTGACTCCGGAGGAGAGGAAAGCACGCGAAGTTTCCCGGCCTGTTATCTCGATCGAGGGCGAAAAGAAGTTCCGGGGGCTGGGGAAGGGGGCGGAGGAAGCTTCTGGAGCGTCCCGTCTGGGAGGCGGAAGAAGGAAGGCGTCCATCTTTCTTTTGGGTAACGGGAAAGGGGATCCGCCATGTTTGCTGTGGCCGGTGGAGAAACGTCGCGTCTGTAGTCAGCGTGCGCGGTCAGTTTCTAAAGGAGGGTGTGTGTGTGTGTTATCCTGACAATTCTTGTGGTGAGAATCTTATGGAGCTAGATTCGAATCCAGGACGACGAGGTTGGAGACAAGGTTCCCTCTAAGCTGTGGAGTCTTGTGAGCAAAAATTCTACTTTGTGAGCTGCTGGCATTAAAGTTGTGAGCAAGCAGTTTGGCTGCTGCAGAAATTAGTTTGCTCTGGAGTCATCCCTTCCTGAGCTAAGACAAAAATGCGTGAGCCAGAGGCTAAAAAACTGTGAGCTAGCTCACGCTAACTCAGCTTAGAGGGAACATTGGCAGACCAATAAGGTTTTTTCGGGATATGAGCTTCCCAGAGTCAAAACCAATGTTCTCTCTAAGCTGTAGGGTCTTGTGAGCAAAAATTCTACTTTGTGAGCTCCTGGCATAAAAGTTGTGAGTCAGTGATTTGCCTACTGCATAAATTAGTTTGCTTTGGAGCCATCCTCCTCGAGCGAAGACAGAAATCTGTGAGCCAGAGGCTAAAAAACTGTGAGCTAGCGCACACTAACTCAGCTTAGAGGGAACACTGGAAAACTCCCTTCGTTGGATGCTGCAAAATCCTCTGCAGGGAATCAGAAGAGCCAGGCAATGGGGTGGCTGCCGGCGGTGCATAGTCACGCTTACCCACCCCACCCACCTGGAAGCAACTCTCATTGTGTCCCCCAGCGGGCTTTACTCCGAGCACGTGTGTGTAAAGCTGCGTCTTAACGGGCGTCAATAAACTGCCCTTCTCAATAGACAGCTTAAAAGCTCACAAATCAATTGGACTTGTAGGCAATGTTCCCTCTAAGGTGTGGAATCTTGTGAGCAAAAATTCTACTCTGTGAGCTACTGGCATGAAATTTGTGAGCGAGCGATTTGGCTACTGCATCAATTAGTTGGCTCTGGAGTCATCCTTCCTGAGCAAAGACTAAAATCTGTGAGCTGGAGTCTCAAAAACTGTGAGCTAGCTCACACTAACTCAGCTTAGAGGGAACACTGCTTGTAGGTACTGCAGAAGAAGAAGAGTCGCAATGCAGAAGACACCCCACGACTTTTATATGATCAGGAATGAGCATCAGAGGAGGGTAAAAAAAAGTGTTGAACTGTTTAAGGGATCCATGTCTGGCTGCCAACTCTGGATTAGGAAATTCCTGGA
>NW_015213527.1:0-1609 GCF_001447785.1 Gekko japonicus | reverse complement strand
AAATCCCTTTCCTGGCCAAGCTTTTGGAACTGACAATCTGATCGGGAGGGCAGATCTTTACAAAAATAATAAATTACGCAACCCAAATCCATCAGTCACAGTTCGACATTGTCAAGAGCACATAGGCTGGTACAACAGTGCCCCCAAAAGCACGCCACCAGCAAGCGTCTGGAAACCGGACACCCTCCACCAAATCTCCAGAGCTCCCAAGTTCCTGGCTGCTTCTCATCTGTGAAGTATCTATTTTAAGAGGCTCTTGGCCAGCTTCAAGATGTAACACAGCTTGCTAATACGTCCAAGGGAAGAGAACTGCAACTGGATGTATATATAGAAAAAATCCCAGCAATTTTAGCTCACACCGAAGGAATTTCACAGGGGGATTATACAAGCAACCCAAACCAAAAGAAGAAGGAGAAGAAATCCCAAACGACCCCGGAGGAGAACTCTGCCGAAGGAAGGGAATTTCACTAGATTAATATATAAATCTTATTAAACTCAATTGCGGCCAAATATAGTCATTTGTTATCAAACGCTTTGAATCGTATTACAAATTGCAACATTTGGGTCTCACCGGCTGCCTGCCAAGCTGAAGGCCTAATTAAGGCGGCTGAGAAAGAATAGCGCTCTAATTAGTTTAATTACAGTATGATGAATTATCAAGCTAATCCTTAAAAACAATGGGCAATTAGCCTTTTGAAGTTCATACCCTTGTTTTGCAAAGTAGAGAGCGAAGCGGAATGCAGTTTCGGCAGCACTGTTTTTTGAAGCGCCGAGAGAGAAGATTGGCCAACAATCGAAGAAGACGTAAGACCCAATCAGGTTGTGAATTTGTAGAGAGCCCATTGGCAACGGGTAGCCCAGATCAAATTGTCCCACCCTAAGCAAGGATATTTAAATTCCTTATTGCGGCAATAGAGCCAGTTTGGAGCAGTGGTTAAGAGTGTAGACCCTAATCTGGGAGAGCCGGGTTTGATTCCCCGCTCCTCCGCATGCAGCCAGCTGGTGTGACATTGGGTCAGTCACAAGTTGTCTCAGAGCTGTTCTCTCACGAGCAATCCTCGAAAGAGCTCTCTAAGCCCCTTCTACCTCACAGGGTGTCTGTTGTGGGGAGGGGAAGGGAAAGGAGATTGTAAGCGGCTCTGAGACTTTGAGTGAAGGGCAGTGTATAAATCTGGTCTCTTCCTTCTCATCCTCCTCAGTTCCCCTGGAGAATGTGGCTGCATTTGAGGGGGGGAGCTGTGGAATGATGAGCCACCGAGATCCCTCTCCTCCCCAAGCCCCACCCTCCCTGGGTTCCACTCCCCAAATCTCGAGGAGTTTCCCAACTCAAAATTGGCAACTCCTAGCCTCTAGCCTTTCTTGGACCTAACCCCCCTCTCCGACAACTCAGGCTGCAATAGTCTTAACCAGTCTTTCAGCAACAATTTATTTATTTTATCCGGGATTCACCACGAACGCCTGGAGAAGTTTGCCTCTGGGGACTTCCCCTCACCCAAATCCAGCCCAAGTAGCCAATCACAAATCACAGTTCCCCAGTTTCGTGGATCCATCAGGGTTGGTCTCCCTAGTTCATTCTTCTTGTCCTAAGCAGGGGTCATTTCCTGCGGGA
>NW_015213526.1:0-1502 GCF_001447785.1 Gekko japonicus | reverse complement strand
AGATGTACATAACAATTTTTCAAATGCACGTTGTTCTAAATAAAAACCAGGTTTTCTATCTTTAACATATCTAGGTTCAATTTGAGCCCTTGCCCACCAGTCTAGATCAAAACCTTGCCTCGTTAGTTCTTCCTGTGTTTTTAGGGATCCTTTATCGTCTAAAAGATCTTCATATCTAAGTATTTTGTCCAGTGAAATTAGGCTTGGTTGTGAAAAAGCTTCAAGGGGTGAGACCCATCTTGGGATTTTAGAATATAGCAACGGTAGATCTTTTCCCAAATTGATAATAAAGATTTTATTATCAGATTATTTTTAAAGTATTTATGTCCAGCTGCTTTTCCATACCAAACAAAAGCATGCCATCCTGTCTTTAAATCATGTCCTTCTAGAGCTAAAAGTCTTTGGTTTTCAAGCAAAATCCAGTCTCTCATTCAGACCAAGCAGGATGCTCTATAATATGTCCTCCAATCCGGTTGGGCAAAACCAGCATTTTCTTTTAAAATCTTTCAATACTTTCAGTTTAATTCTTGGCTTTTTCCCTTGCCAAATAAAATTAAATGTTAGTTTATTCATATCTTCAAAAAAGGATTGATTGATTGATGCAAACAGGAATAGTCTGGTATTAAAAAAAACTATACATGGCAATATGTTCGTTTTGACAGACCTTTCCATCTTTCTAAATCTTTCTCTTAATTTCTTGGAGTGATTTCAAGTAGTTATCCTTCATCACAGAACTGTACTTTGGAGTTAAATGTATTCCCAAATATTTAACTCTTTTCTCCAACTGGAATCCTGTTAAGTTAATTAACTCCACTTTTTGAGCAGAAGTCATATTCTTTGTTATAACCTTTGTCTCCTGATAATTTATTTTTATCCCAGCCATTTTTCCATGTTCTTTAATATTGTTCAGCAGTTGTTCTGTAGAATCTGCTGGGTCCTCCAAAATAAATACTAAGTCATCCACAAAAGCTTGTAATTTATACTTATGACCCTTAATTGAAACTCCTTTGATTGTGGGATTCTTTCTGATAGCTCTTGTCAAAACTTCCAAAGTTAGAATAAAAAGAAGTGGCGATAGAGGACAGCCTTGTCTTGTGCCTTTTTCAGTCAAAATAGTATCCGTCAAATCACCATTTACAACTATCCTCACTTTCTGTTTAGTATAAATAGCTTTAATGACTCTTATAAAATCAATCCCAAATTTCATTTCTTTGATCTGTTCAATAAGAAATTGCCAACTTACATTATCAAAAGCCTTTTCAGCATCCAAGAACACCAGAGCCATCTGTTTCTCAGGGTGGGCTTCATAGTATTCTAATATATTTAAAACCATTCTCACATAGTTCCTTAATTGCCTTTTAGGCAGAAATCCTGTTTGGTCTTGGTGCATAAATACTGATAGAACTTTTTTCAATCACATAGCTAAAATTGATGCAAAAATTTTATAGTCGCAATTGAGCAGAGAGAGAAGTTGATAATTCTTAATTTCTTTTGGGACCATT
>NW_015213525.1:0-1577 GCF_001447785.1 Gekko japonicus | reverse complement strand
AGTTTGCCATTGTTACACCATTGTTATACCATAGAAATTCAAAATGCAGGTAGGAATGGAAGATTTAGTAGTAGACCACGCACTGAACATGGTCAGCAGTGTGATGTGGTAGCTAAAACGGCAAATGTGATTTTGGGCTGTATCAATAGAAGCATAGTGTCCAGATCATGCAAAGTGATGGTATCACTTTACTCAGCTCTGGTTAGATGTCACCTAGAGTATTGTGTTCAGTTTTGGGCACCAAAATTTAAGAAGGATATAGATAATTTGGAACATGTCCAGAGGAGGGCAACAAAGATGGTGACGGGTCTGGAGACCAAGTCCTATGAGGAAAGGTTGAAGGAACTAGGTATGTTTAGCCTGGAGAGGACTGAGAGGCGATATGATCTTCAAGTACTTGAAGGGCTGTCATATAGAGGGTGGTAGTGAGTTGTTTTCTGTTGCCCCAGAAGGTCGGACCAGAACCAACAAGTTGAAATTAAATCAGAAGAGTTTTTGGCTAAACATTAGGAAGAACTTCCTGACAGTTATAGCTCAATGGAACAGGCTTCCTTGGGAGGTGGTGGACTCTCCTTCTTTGGAGGTTTTCAAACATAGGCTAGATGCTGATTCTGTGAAGTTAGGCAGATCATGAGAGGGAGAACAGGAAGGGTTGCCTCAGTGCTTAGTTCTTGTGGCTCTTTCTTACATACCCAAGGAAATGCTGATTCCCACTTTGGGGTCAGGAAGCAATTTTTCTCCAGGCCAGTTTGACCAGGGATCCTGGAGTTTTGTTGCCATCTTCTGGGCATGGAGCAAGGGTCACTGGGTGTGTGTGGGGGAGGTATTTGTGATTTTCCTGTACTTTGCAGGGGGTTGGACTAGATGACCTTGGAGGTCAACTCTATGATTCTATGATTTCCCCAACATTTTGCCCATTCCCATCTCTTTCACATATATTTTAAACAGCTTCAGTTCTTTCAGACTGCCTATCACCTTAGCAGCTATTTCATTATACAATAGATAATCTAAAATTTATTTAATACATCCCAGGTGACTTTGTTAGTGATATTCAGTTTTGAACCTGATTTTTAAGCTGTTCCTTTTGCTCCTCATAGAAACTATGATTCTTTCACCACAGACTTGTTTTTCTGGCTTTTTTCCCTAAACATTTGAGTGCCTAGTTTGGAAGACATCATAAACAATAAAGGGGGCTTTGTTCATTTTCTTTCCTCTTCCAATTTACCCTGGGGGGGTCAGCTTAGAAAGATGCAGCAGCTGCTGTCACCAAAAATAACAAATGTTTTAACAATAGGCGAGGATAAGCACTGAACCATCATTTGCCATTTCTCCTCCTATTTTCTCTTCCATTCTACAGGGGCAAACTATACATTACCTGCAAATAAAGCCCAGTGTTGTTTGCTGTAAAGGAAAGCAGCTTTGAAAGGGGGTGGGAGAATTTGGGTGGAGGAACAGTAAAGGAAGAGAGTCCCTCGGGCGGATCATCCACAGGGACTGGGACCAAAGGCTTGCAGCATTACTTTTTGGCCACCGGGTGACCCGGAGTGTAACCACCGGCTGTAGCCCTGCTGAGCTCC
>NW_015213524.1:0-1387 GCF_001447785.1 Gekko japonicus | reverse complement strand
AGGCAGCTCTAGTGCGAAATCACCCCAGAAGTTTCTCTTTGCAGTTCAACACGAGCTTCTCCTTTATCCATCGCCACACAAAGCTGCCTTGTACTGAGCCAGAGCATTGGTCTGTCAAGGTCAGTATTATCTATTCTGGCGGGCAGTGGCTCTCCGGAGTCTCAGGGGGAGAGTTCTTTGATATCACTTGCTGCTGATCCTTTTAACTGAAGAGTGCCTGAGATTGGACCTGGGACTTTCGGCAGTCAAAGCTAATGGTGGACTGCTGAACTATGGCCAAACACCAGATAACCTCATAAGGGGCATGGGATAGCCCAGGAATAGTCTGAGCGGGCTTTTTTTAGGCCCTTTCCGTACTTGGACCTCACCCCAGGTTTTCTCTTTGTTTGACTCACAGCCATTTACCTTGCAGTTTATCTCTCTTTATCTGTTCTGGACTAATTTTGTCCCGTTCCAATTTGCTTGTCTGCCCCGGGTTATAAATTCTGCATTGTGAACTGGGGTGTTTGTCCTAGCTATAGCAGGAAAGGGGTGGGGAGAATTGAAACCAAGTTAAAAATCCTACATTTAATCTGTCCCAGGGTCACTCCAGATCAAGGGAAAGCCCGTGGCAAAACAGGATCCATATACCCCAGGGCAACAGTGGTCCAAACCTGGGGTGACCACAGTGTAATGAACTGACCCCCCCCCCCAAAAAAAACCAAGATAAAAAGAGAGGTGAACTCAAGTTTGGTGCAGAATAGCTAGTAGGAAACAGCGTTGAATCAGGATTAAAGGTCTAGTGCGGAAAGGGTCTTAGTTTACTGTTACATTTAGCCAAATGTTTGGCTCAACTTTCAACAGTTGTTTTCAAGGTAGTTTACAGCTTAAATAAATAAATACAATTTTAAAATCCCCAATAATAAAATTCTAACAACGGGTAAATAAACACAAGCTGATTCTGACCGTTATGTTCCCTACTTTGTAGAAACGTGGTACCCAGTCACAGATTTCATCGCAAACAATGAATCAGTTTTCCATTTCACCCAAAACATAAATTAATTTATAATCAGTAGTTATTTTTTTCTTGAGTTTTAGATATAGATGCTTATAGTTAGTTATTGTTTTGTTAGAATTGTTACAAACTTTAAAGGATATAATTAATTCGATTGCTGTATTCTATGTAGTTAGTATACTGTTAGTTATAGCACTCTTGATGATTATTCTCCACCATGACTGTGCTGTAATTGTTGATTGTTAATCTTTATCATCCTTGTAAATTACTTGTTTTTATCCAGTTGAATAGAAATATTAAAAAGAATCTGTGAAAATCAGCAGTGGAACAAATCAGCAGCAGATACATATGAGCTCGTGCCCCAAAAAAACTGGTGCAACGAAAACATGTTTT
>NW_015213523.1:0-1442 GCF_001447785.1 Gekko japonicus | reverse complement strand
AGAGGGAAGGGGCTGTAGCTCAGTGACAGAGTATCTGCATGGCAGGCAGAAGGTCCCATGTTCAATCCCCGGCATCTCCACTTAAAAGGATCAGGAAGGAGGTGCTGGGAAAGACCTCTGCCTGAGACCCTGGAGAGCCATGTAGAGGGGCTGTGGCTCAGTGGCAGAGCCTCTTCTTAGCATGCAGAAGGTCCCAGGTTCAATCCCCGGCATCTCCAGATTACAAGGACCAGGCAGGAGATGATGGGAAAGACCTCTGCCTGAGACCCTGGAGAGCTGTAAAGAGGGGCCTTGGCTCAGTGGCAGAGCCTCTGCTTAGCATGCAGAAGGTCCCAGGTTCCATCCCCAGCAGCACCAGTTAAGAGGCAGCAGGTGATGGGAAAGACCTCTCCGCCTGAGACCCTGGAGAGCCACAGCCAGTCTGGATAGACAATACTGACCTTGATGGACCCAGCGTCTGATACAGTATTTGGCAGCATTGTGTGTGGATGTCTGTCCCTTTAAAATAGTGAGGTACAGAGAAGGGCCTGATACCAAGCTTTGCTCTTCCTTGACCCCTTCAGCAGCTATAAAAATTGGTTTGGACAAGCTGGCTCATTGGACTCAGGACTTGCCAATAAATTTGTGGTTATTCTGTTTAGTTTCTAGATATTAATTGCCTTTTTATTGTTTTAAGTTCCTTTGGGAGCATTTGGAGAGAAATGCAGCAAGTTAAACATTCCAACTGGCTAAACTTCAATTTGGTGTGGTGGTGAGGAGAGCGGACTCTAATCTGAGAGAACCGGGTATGATTCCCCACGCCGCCACATGCAGCTGCTGGTGTGACCTTGGGCCAGTCACAAGTTCTCTCAGAGAACATACTGCTTCTAAACACCAGTCGGAAGCCCACCAGGGGCTGGGGGCAGAAATTGCAGGTATAAAGGGTTAGGATAGGGTTGCCAGCCTCCAGGTGGGGCCTGGGGATCTCCCGCTTTCACCACTAATCTCCAGCCGACAGAGACCAGCTCCCCTGGAGAAAATGGCTGCTTTGGAGGGTGGAATCTCTGGGATTGGACCGTGCTGAGGCCCCTCCCCTGCCCAAACCCCGCCCTCTCCTGGCTCCAGCCCCAAAGTCTCCAGGTATTTTCCAACCCAGTCCTGGCAACCCTAGTGTAGGAGGAAAAAAAATAGGTCCTACTTAGGCAAGAAAACCCGCTTGGATTACTTAAGCAAGAAAACCCGCTTGGATTACTTCCTTTCTGTAAAGAGCATATCAAAGCAGGTTTGAGGAAAACTGTCGCAGAGCAATAGAAAACCAGGGTGGTGATCAATTGCACCAGACTGTCACACAGAAGCTAAAAAAAACCATTCAGTTTGGGGAGGGGGCGTGGCTCAACGGCAGAGCATCTGCTTTGTGTGGAAAAGGTGCCAGGTTCAATCCTCGGCTTCTCCATTTTTTTTTT
>NW_015213522.1:0-1565 GCF_001447785.1 Gekko japonicus | reverse complement strand
CAGGAGCCACACAATATGTTTGAAAGAGCAACATTCTGGTCTAAATAGGTGGGTTTGTGCATCTCAAATAAATCTCCCATTTCTTTTGCCAAGTCCTTAGCATCCTCTCTAATATTTGGAAGGGTTCGTTTCCATGCCAGAGGATCTGAAGTGTTGAAGGGGGCATAAACAAATGCTGTTCCCCCTTGGCCGTCTATCACCTCTCTCAGTGGGGCTTCCACAACTGGGGAACTCACCTTCGGAGAGATGTGCTCCATTCGGGTACTTTTTCCAAAGGCATCCACCAGCCACTCTGGTGTAGCACTTTCCCCATGTGACTACTCTGCAGCCAGAGCGCGTATGGGGGTTGGCTGCCCCTGAACTGTCGTAGGGAGGTGGCTGGAGGGTGACTATGCTCTGTAGCAACGAGCAGGCTTGGGAACTGGACAGTGCTGACAGAAATGAGGTTGGCGGGCTCTTGATTTGAGCCAAGTAAGAATTATCTGCACCCTGGGGTGTTGAACAAGCCCGAGGAGCGGTTGGAGTGGAAGGGGGGAGTGAAGACTGAGGTGGGAGGGGTTTCTGTTGGCAGTGGTAGATAAAGTGGGGCCACTTGAAGTGGTGGCTGCTGTGATGGCAGTTGCTGGTGCAGCAGTGGCTCCACTGGATTTGGGGTGGCTATGTCAAGTGCCTGTGCTTGCAGCAGTGGCAGTCTGCCAAGGCACTGCTCTACTGAGTTGAATGGATCTAGGGCTGTCGCTGCCTCTCCCTCCCCACTTTTGGAGCCCTGCTTTCTCTGCCTAGCCCTTTCTCCTATCTTGGATAGAGAGAGAGACACACACAAACTTCCCAGAACCCTTTCTTTTTAGCAAAGATTTAGTAAGGCGTTGATCCTGGCACTCTAATTGTTTGCCATAATAAGTGGATTGTTTCTTTTAATGGGCTGAATTGTAATAGTCACTGCTTGCTTTTAAACGATATGGGTATGGTCTTATCATTGTAAACGCTATAAGGTCTCCTTAGATTATGGGGGTTGGGATTGTCATGGATTTTGGTTCATTCAAAATGGAGTTTTGATTTGAAAGTCTGGTTCAGGCTTCTGCAGCCTGCTTTGGGGGTGTTTTCTCAGAGGCTCAGATTGCCTTGCTGGGAAAAGAACACGCTGACCTTGCAATGGGGAAACAAGACAGCTGTGCTAGAGAGCCACCTCCTGGTACTGCCTCCCAATTAACATTCCATCCAAAGAAGCACCTGTGGGAAACCAGTTTGGGCTGGCTGCAGACAGACCCATCTCCTTCTCACATGGTCAGAGGAACTATTAGGTCACCTGGTCAGTGACTGGCTCATTCATTTGGCTATAGGTAATTGCTGAGGGCCCTGATTGGTGCAAAGGCCTAGCAACTATTCTTCAGCTGGATGGTGCCTACTTGTTATCAAGACATGTAGGGATGCCCTGGCTCGTTTTGGCCATCTTGGACTTATGCTTGCTGAAACCGAACAGCACTGGTTTTGCTGACTCCGGAGAGAGCTACTTTGGAACCCACAACTGTGTAATTCTTCTAGGAAGCTCTTTCATTATTATTATC
>NW_015213521.1:0-1568 GCF_001447785.1 Gekko japonicus | reverse complement strand
CAGCTGTTTTTCTGCTCTTCATGAACCGCTATGAACAGCATCAAAATATGTGAAAGTTTGTAGTGGTTCTTCATTTTGCAAACATGACTTTGTGAACAGTGAACCAACCAAAATTCATGATGAACTTTAGCTTGTCAGCCAGTTTGTGCCCATTCCTAGTATGGACACTCTCTAGTAGGTGTCAGGTCCCACAGTAATTCAACATACACTTATAGAAAGGGATTACTTTATTGAAGCCATGAGTCACTGAACAGAATCACTGTTCAGAATAACGATAACTCATTGAGCTGGTAAGGTTAAAGCAAATTCATAATCAATACAGCCAATAGACATGGTTCTCGCTCGCGCCCAAAAGGCAGTTTACGCGCGCAAAACCCTTGAAAAAGCAACGGCAATAGTGTTATCACTACAAAACGCTTCCCACAATTTCTACTCATTAAAATCAAAGCAAAGCAAAGCAGACTTCTCTTCTTGACCATCCGTGACCTTGGAAATGATAACGTTACAGCAGGCATGGCTGGTGTAGACTAACAAGAATGCAACCACTATGAATATATGCGCATGGTTATATGAGCGGACGTCTAGGGAGGGGGAAGAAAAGACAGACATAGGTACATTGGTGAACTCAGGTACCAGAATGCATATAAGAACAATAAAACCCTTTGGCAGCTTGCTGACAGTAGGTACTTGTAGGTACTGAACCACAAACCAATATGAACAGGAAGACTGTTTCATGAACTGAATTCATATGGAATCGTGATCCCAGCTTTCTGCTCCCCACCACTTTCTGCGGGGAGCAGAAAGCAGGAGTTTCAATAGCTCCCAGATATTTTTTTTAAAACTAAGCAGTGTTCCACTACTCAGTTGTTTGATTTAAATGGCTCAGGGCTATTTAAACCACTGCTTTCTGCTCCCTGTGGAAACCAGCAGAAAGCAGTGGTTTAAATGGTTGAGAGCCAGGAGTGCTGCTGAGCTGTTTGGTTTCGATCACTTGGAGCTAAACCTAAGAAAGGCCTCTAAACAGCTGAGCTGCCCAGAGCTGAGTAGCCTGCTCCATGCAGCTCAGCTATTTAAAGTGGATTACTTGGATAGCAAACCCTGGGGCTAACTGCCAAAGAAAGCCCCTTTAAACAGCTGAGAGGCAAGGAGCAAACTGCTCCGTGGGGAACAGTTTGCTCCGTGCAGCTCAGCTGTTTAAAGGGGCTTTCTTGGGCCGTGAGCCCCAGGGCCTGGCTGCCTGAGAAAGCCCCTTTAAACAGCTGAGAGGCATGGAGCAAAGCGCTTCCCATGGAGCAATTAGCACCATGCCTCTCAGCTGATTAAGGGTTTGGGGGGGCAGTGAGCCCCAGAGGCTTGCTAGTTAAGAAAGCCCCTTTAAACAGCTGAGCAGCATGATGCAGAATTGCTCTGTGCCTCTCAGCTGTTCAAAGGGCATTCTTTGGCAGCAAGCCCTGGGGCTGGCTGCCAAAGAATGCCCCCTTAATCAGCTGAGATGCATGGAGGAAACTGCTCTTTATGGAGCAGTTTGTTTCATGCCTTTCAGCTGTTTAAAGGGCCTTTCTTGGGCA
>NW_015213520.1:0-1562 GCF_001447785.1 Gekko japonicus | reverse complement strand
CAAACCACCTCTGTTAGTTTCTTGTCTTGGAAACCCTACGAGGTTGCCATAAGTCGGCTACGACTTGACAGTACTTTACAGACAGATAGACAGATAGACAGACAGAGAAAACTAGGCCCACATTCTTAGGACTAGAGTGATTTTATCTTAGAGTTACTTGTTGGCAGAAGAAAAATGAGTTTCTACCTAGTTCTGAATTTACAAAATGCAGCATACAGTTGACAGATCCACATGCAGTTTTGCAGGCAGTATTTGGAGTCACAGGAGGGTTCTTAGCATTATGACTACTTTTGTTTTTAAGACTGACTATTGTTTTTTTGTTTCCCTCCCTTCAGGACTGGTGGAATTCTACATCTTATGCAAACTATTACCGAACCTGGAATGTGGTAGTACATGACTGGCTGTATTACTACATATACCAAGACTTCCTTTGGGTGAGCACCTTTGAATCTAATGGAAAATGTTGCTTCAGAGAAGTGAAAAAAAGGGGGGGGGGTTTACAGCAGTCTCCTATATAGTGAGAAAGGTAGCAAGAGAACCCTACATTTTGCATGAACAGTGAAGTTGGCTTGTTTTTGTGTACGCATGATGCTGGCTTGTACTAAACCAGACCTTTGGTGTTTCAAAATCAGTACTGTCTACTTTGACTGGCAACAGTGGCTCTCCAGGGCCTCAGGCAGAGGTCTTTCACATTACCTACTACCTAGTGCTTTTAACTGGAGATTGAACCTGGGACTTTGAGCATGCCAAGCAGATACTTTACCACTGAGCCACAGCACATCTGAGGCAATGCATAGCTATGAAAACTTGTGCAGTGATGAATTAGTCTCTAACATGACTCAGCAGAGTAACAAGAGCTCCTCTTTTGAAACTGATCTGGCAAAAGTATTATTATGGGAAATGAGCAAGTCTCTGTCTGACTGTCTTGTTAGGTGCCATCTTTGAGCTGAACGGAAAGCAGACCCAATGTTAGCTTTTTGAGTTTGAAAGCTCTACTATTTTACATCTGAGGCAGAGAATGATGTTGTCACTCTCGCTTTCCTAGCATTTCTCAAACTTCTTATCTGCGTTTTAAAGGTAGACTAGTGTTACAAGGTGTATTTTGTGACTGGGCTAGAAAACCAGTAGTGCAACCAATGGTTTTAGACTGGAGCGACTTAGACAATGAAGAGAGATGACAGGAAGAACATTGATTCAGTTGAAATGTGGTGTTAGAGGGTTTTTTGGTTTAAGCGTTTCGCCGCTCGGACGTGTCTCGTCTCGCTCAGATGGAGACGCACTGAGACCCGGCTGACGGGAGGGGTTCGAGTTCGTCCCGGACCCCCCTGGGGTCTCTGTAGGAGACCCCCAACCTGGGGAGCTGAGGAGAGCCTCTTCCAAGGGGACGCCCGAGGAATTGAGGCTCACCTTCTTCCCCGACCGTCGCTGTGGAGCCAGCATGGTGCCTAGAGACAACTGCCGGAGCAAGCGATCATGACCAACTCATTAAAAAGACTTCCAAACAATCTCCAAGGCTAGAAACGGTGAGTTAAACAAAGCTCAGGTAAAAAATAAGCGAATGG
>NW_015213519.1:0-1778 GCF_001447785.1 Gekko japonicus | reverse complement strand
ACCTGGGCAATGAACTGGGGTTCGTCCACGAGAGCCATGCCACACACATACCCCCTGCCCCTGGGGCAAACCTCAGATCTGGAGAGGCACTTTCAAATGAGGGACAATTTGGACTTCAGGCAGCCCTTTCTCCCCCCCACCCCAACGATCACAATGGCTTCTGACAGCCAGGGGCTGAAAGGTGTTATGCACACCCACCCCATCCAAATGATAGAATCCCAGGTCCCTGGTTTCTCCCCCAGTCCCTGGATGGCCCGGGCTAACCCAGTGTCATCTGGCCTCAGAAGCTAAGCAGGGTCAGCCTTGGTTAGTATTTGGATGGGAGGCCACTGAGCAGTGTTCCCTCCAAGCTGCGCTGGCGTGAGCTAGCGCACAGTTTTTTAGCCTGCGGCTCACACATTTTTGTCCTAGCTCAGGAAGGCTGTGGCTCCAGAGCGAACGGATTTATGCAGGAGCCGAACCGCTCGCTCACCACTTTCATGCCAGGCGCTCGCAAAGCAGAATTTTTGCTCACAAGACTCCACAGCTTAGAGGGAGCGTGGCCGCTGAGGAAGTCCAGGGTTTCCGATGCAGAAGCAGGCCATGGCCAACCACCTCTGTCTGTCTTTTGCCCTGGCCTGGATGGCCCAGGCTAGCCCGATCTCATCAGATCTCTGAAGCCGAGCAGGGTCAGCCCTGGTTAATACTTGGATGGGAGACCAACAAGGAAGCCCTGGGTCACTATGCCGAGGCAGGCAATGGCAAAACCACCTCTGTATGTCTCTTTGCCTTATACACCCTATGGGGTCTCCATAAGTCGGCTGCATCTTGACAGGACTTTCTACCAACCACCCTTAAAACAGGAGCACACAGTAAATAGGAATCAAAAAAAGAATGTACCTCCCCTGCTAAGGCAAGAAAAATAAAGATCCTCCACCCATGAGATGTTCACTTGCCCCATGGATTAAAGGTTACAACACCCCATGGTCTGATCCCTTCTGAAAGGCATTTTGGCCAGTGTTCCCTCTAAGCTGAGTTAGTGTGAGCTAGCTCACAGTTTTTTAGCCTCCGGCTCACGCATTTTTGTCTTAGCTCAGGAAGGATGGGGCTCCAGAGCGAAGTGATCTATGCAGCAGCCAAATCGCTCGCTCACAACTTTAATGCCAGGAGCTCACAAAGTAGAATTTTTGCTCAAAGGACTCCACAGCTTAGAGGGAGCATGGCTTTGGGCCACTACCATGTCCTGTGGCAGTGAGTTCCACTGTGAGAATTGGTGGTTTCTCCGATTCACTTAGAAACCAGCCTGATATGATGGCCTGAAGGCTATCCTTGGGGCAGAAGAATGGGGAAGGGAAGCTCATGTTCTCCCAGCTTCCTTTCCCCATACCCTTTATCGAAGGTTTCCTACCCTCCCGTCATGCTGGCTGCCGCGGATATTCTGAGTTTGCCCAAGACAGGGGGCACATGAACACACAAACCACAGTGCTGTCCCTGTCAGTGTTCCCTCTAAGCTGAGTTAGTGAGAGCTAGTTCAGTTTTTTAGCCTCCGGCTCACACGTTTTCGTCTTAGCTCAGGAAGGATGGGGCTCCAGAGCAAACTAATTTCTGCAGCAGCCAAATCTCTCACTCACAACTTTAATGCTAGTAGCTCACAGAATAGAATCTTTGCTCACAAGACCCCACAGCTTAGAGGGAGCATTGGTCTCTGGCAACGGAGACTGCAGCCTGCCCTGGGCTCATTTGCACTGTGGCACTTCAGATGCGTGAAAGCTGTTCACTTGCCCCAAATCCCCTTGCGC
>NW_015213518.1:0-1578 GCF_001447785.1 Gekko japonicus | reverse complement strand
CTGCCACCTCCTGTGGTTATATAATGAACTGAATAAAAAGACTGGGCGATTTCTTGAAGGCTGAAATTTATGATTTCATTAGGATGAAAAATTAAATCTAAAGGGTATAAGAATTCACATTAATCATTTAGCTTCAGCACACAAATGCAAATGGGTTGGAACTGAGCTTCAGTTCAAACTGTAAGTAACTATTACCTAGCAACAAAGCTTGAGTTGTATTAGAATGTATTTATAGAAAGTGCAGGACACCAGGGACCTGAGCAAATAAGAGGATTAAGGCCAGAAAGCATTGTTAAGAAGTTGCTCTTTCTAAACAGATCCTGAAAAAGAGCAGGTCAGGTTTTCATGTAGGAAGCTAAAATTACATTCAATTACTTCATTCCACACACCCCCTTCATGAGTTCTGAATAATGTTTGATTTATTATGAATTGATTTGTTTCTTGAATATAATTCAGTAATTCAGTGATTCCACAAAAAAGTCCACAGTGATTCTTGCAGTAAATCCCCCCTTCTCCTTGTGTTAATAGTTGACATTTTGGTAGTTTGGCTATAAATACACACATCTTCAATAAATTGGAACTGCAGAAGAGCAAATTGAACTTCCACTCCCTCATTCCCTACAAACCATTCCAGGTTCAATCCAGCACAACCCAATTGGTTTAGAAGGGTGCAATTCTACTAAGGATGTAACCTGTTAAGGAAACACTCTAATGGTTTCATAACATGGTTCACTTCACAAATAATGTATCACACTGAAGAAAAATGTTCACAAATCACCAGTAGAAGCCAAGAGCTCAATCCAGCCATCTGCCTTAATACCTCAAGTTTTAGGGTAGGAACCAGTAACATCCTATCTGCTAGCTAGAATTAATCACAATGTTATTTGGGCACAAATTAGGAGCAGTACTGTTTAGGAAGATATCAGTATGTGAAATTGTGTAAGTCAGACGTCTGGTGCATAGAGATAACAGTACTCCATAGTCTCGAGCAGAGATCTTTTTCAGTCCTGCCACTTGATATCCTTTTAACTGAATCAGCTTTGACCTGAACCTAGAATCTCTGCATGCACAATATACCGTATGTCCTGCCTCTGGATTATTACCTCTCCTCTATTTAAAGGTGCAACCCTGGCACTTAGAGGACAGTTCTCCATCTAATTAATGCCTTCTTTTGATGATACTGGAGACAAGAAAACTTCCAAGATGGCACTGGCCAAGTCCATTTCATGAAGGTTTCCATGTGTAATAGTTTTATAATGGTGCTGTCTTCCTTTCCATATTTTTTTTAAAACACATTTCTAGCCTTCCAAAAGTGGATTACAAATTTGAGCCAACAGAAACACCATAAGACTTTGAAAAATAATTATGGGATAGAATTCTGGTCTCTACAGGTTCCCTGGTAAGAAAATGAACTAGTAGAGACCCTTTCAAAGGCACCCTGAATTTTGCTTGCTCAGTGATGCTTATCAGTATGTCACTTCATTCCCAGGCCTTTAGGACTCTCTCTACAACCCGGTGTTGTAAGTGCAAATTTTCTGCACATAATTTGTGATGATGAAGAAGAAGAAGAAGGAGAAG
>NW_015213517.1:0-1561 GCF_001447785.1 Gekko japonicus | reverse complement strand
CCCCCCCCCCATGTGGCAGGGGCCACTGTTTATTTTAACTGTAGTTTGTGAAAGCAGGATTCACCTTACAGTTTATCACTCTTCATGCTGGCATCAATGCCTTCAGCCTGGCCAGGCATCTCCAAAGGTGGGAAGAATCATCGAATCATAGAGCTGGAAGGGACCTCCAAGGTCATCTAGTCCAACCCCCTCCACAATGCAGGAAATTCACAAATACTTCCCCCTCCACACTCACAGTTTCCGCTGTTCCACACCCAGAAGATGACAAAAAAACCTCCCCAATTGCTTCCTGGCCCCAAAGTGGCAATCGGCATTTCCCTGGGCATGTAAAAAAGAGTGAGAGGGTTTTTGCTAGCGTCAAGCCAGGATTTTTTTTTATCCTCCTCCTCCTCATCATCATCATCACCATTATTTAATTACATTTCTGGATCACCCAGTCCCTGAGTACACAGAGCTCTGGCTGGTTTACAACAGGTTAAAAACAGTACAGAATTTCAGACTAAAATCAACAAATCAGTTATCCTTAATTTAGTAGTCTCCAGATGGCATCCTTCATTTTAATACAAAACCTACTGTGGGCTGTTCTTCTATATCATGGGCCGGTTAAGGAGAAGGCCGAAGTGGGCAGAACGGAAGAAAAAAAGGGTGCCGGCCATGATGGGAAACGGTCGTTGTCCTCAACCAAACGCCTGGCGGAACATCTCTGCCTTACAGACCCTGCAGAATTGCATTAAGTCCTGCAAGGCCCTGAGGGAAGTTGGCGGAGAGTTCCACTGGTTCGGAGCCAGGCAGGGCTGAGAAAGCCCTGGCCCTGGTCAAGAACAGCCGGATATCTTTAGGGCCAGGGATCACCAGCAAATTGCTCCCAGCAGAGTGTAACGCTCTCCCGGGGACATACCAGAGGAGACAGTCCCGAAGATATGCAGGTCCCAGACTGCTCAAGGTCTCAAAGGTCAATACTAACACCTCGAATCAGATTCGGTACTCCTCTGGAAGCCGGTGTAGCAGGCACAGCACAGGTTGTATATGTGCCGTCCGTGGCGTTCCTGTCAGGACTTGCGCCGCCGCATTCTGGATCAGCTGGAGTTTCCGGGTCAGTGTCAGGGGAAGACCAGCGTAGAGCTAGTTACAGTTGTCTAATCTGGAGGTGCCCATTGCATGGATTGCTGCGGCTAGGTCAGGGCGTGACAGGAAAGGGGGCAATTGCCATGCTTGGCATAGATGGACAAACGGCACCCTGGCAATATTTGTGACCTGGGCCTCCATAGTTAAGGAGGCATCCAGGACCATGCCCAAACTCTTGACGGAGTGTGCCAGTGTTAGTGGTGCCCCATCAAGGGTGGGAAGTCTTTGCCCCAGCCCTGATGTGCTCCCCAGGCACAGAACCTCTGTCTTTGTTGGATTCAGCCTCCGCCTACTCTTTTTTAACAATCTCACCACGGTGTTCGCACATCATCCAAAACCATGTTTTCAGATCCTGATTTCACAAAACCTACCTAGCCGTCGTTGGTGGAGGGGGTCCATGTTTGGATATCTCACTAACCATAATGAATTTACTTAA
>NW_015213516.1:0-1629 GCF_001447785.1 Gekko japonicus | reverse complement strand
AAATAAGGATGCCAGCCTCCAGCTTCTCCGGTAATACTGGGGAGCTCACAGGGGACAGGCCCCTCCCCCAGCTGGATGAGTTCAAAGAGACCGACCCCGCTCAAGAGGAGGAGCCATATCCCACAAGTGTGGACTGCCCTACTCCTAGGACCACTGGCGAACAGTTTCCCTGGAGGCAATGGATGGTGGACTCTAGGACATTGTACCCCACTGAGGTCCCCGTCCTCCCCAGCTCCATCCCCAGATCTCCAGGAATTTCCCAACCTGGATCTGGCAACCCTATGCCTCATCAGGGGTTTACTGCCTCATGTAGCTTGACACCCGACAGGGAACCCTGAAACAGCAAGCTTGCTGTATTTGCAACATGTGGTAGCGTTAGTCATTTTACTTTTGAGAGTACTATTTCTTCTCAGATATTCATTACCTAATGTATTACATATTGAGTCAGACTGTTGGTTCAGCTCTACCAGTCCAAATCCACTCAACTGTCTACTCTGACTGGTGCCAGCACTCCAAGGTCTCGGGGCAGAGAAATCTGACCCAACCAGTACTCCTGTCAGCTCGCCCAGTAACTCTCAGATGCAATAAGTTCTTTTAAGCAGGCTTTATTGCAAAAGTCAGGAAAGTTGCTTTGAAGTTGAAACTCTTTGCCAGAACTGAAAAGTGTTACAAGTTTGGGAACTACAAGACCTCTGGTCCAGCCCTCATACATACGTCAGCACTGCATATTAATTAGGTGAAGCAAAATAATACAAGTAAGATGGTGAGAATGTTTATCAGCACAGACTCTCTCGAGGCCGTGAGAAGGTTGAAAAGCGAAAGCTTCCTTCGGCCTATGGAGGAGGTACCCTTGCATAGTATTACAAAGCACAGCTAATCTACATCCACACAGACATGTCTCAATCCCTCCTCCTCTCAGGAATGTCAGAGGAGGATCCTTGAAGATGGATTGATACAATGCAAGCAGGTGCTACATGGAGTCTGGGAACGGGAAGCATGCGAACATTCAGGGAGGAAACTGCAGAAGCAACTATAACAGGATTTAACAAAGCAAACCTATGGCCCCAGTCACACGAGAGGTTTGGGGACAGGAGAGGGACGGATCGGGGGCGCAGCAAACGGGCGCGATCCCACCGCAACATCTGGGAAGTGTTGCGTGCCTGTCCCCGATCCGGCCCTTCCGGTGATAATCCGCACCAAAAATAAACCACCTACCTGGGTGGTTCATCTGGAAAGGCCGCATCAAGGCCGGCCGTGGGATCGCGGCGCGTCCTTCCACCGGTGCATCCCCGGCTTCTGGCCGAACTGCACATGCTCACACATGCGCAGTTTGGCAGCCTCCCCCTCCCGACCGTCGCTTCCTCCCTGGCATCTGATCGTGCCGGGGAGCAATGGCGCCGCGGCTCAGGGGATCCATAGGATCCCGCCGCGGCGTCTCTATTTTGGTGCGGCTCAGATTAGCCACACTTAGGCCGTTGTTTTTCCTGCCGTGTGGCAGGGACCTATGTACATCAAAGAGCCATGAGTAAAAATACCCTGATCCATTGACTCGAGCACAAGGGTCCGATTCTGACAACTCCCTCTAACCTGAGTTAGTACCCAGGTTGGAGACTTTTGACATGGTCTCTA
>NW_015213515.1:0-1586 GCF_001447785.1 Gekko japonicus | reverse complement strand
AATTGTTGCCAGCCAAATAAATGTTCCAGCTTCTCCGTATACAACAATCGCTTTGGCTTTGCTGTCCAAGAAATTTGCAGTACTCCTGTCAAGATATTTCATCATAAACACCGACCTGTCTCGTGGACTTTTGTGTGAAGGCTGCACAAATTCCATTCCTGGAGAGCATCGGCTCCAAAGTCTGCAAGAAATGATCTCCCCTTTCATCATCCATAGTGATGAGCCCCACCCATTTCCACCTAAAGTGCAGAAACATCTGGACAATTCCCTCATACTGGAGGGCTTCCTTAGGGAACATGCGGTAAAAGGAAGGAAGACTGGTCGAGCTGTCCACATCAGATTGAAATGACCCATATGACAACTAAGAAGGGGGAAAAATCATGTTACAGTTGGATAATTGGGATACTTTATTCATCACTTTTTTCTTTTGAAAGGCATTTAAATTTTATCCCAGATTCTGATCCCATAGTAGCACCAACGTGAATTGCATAAAATACTAGTACATGTCAGCTTTCTAAAATCACTGATGTAAAAGTGATCAGGAGAATAAGTGAATGTACAATTATTCACAGAGAGGAGGATGGGAAAAGCCAAACAAATGGTGATGAACGTATCTTCTCTTGGATTCACATTCATTGCTCATTGTGTAGAGTTGTATGAACTGTTAACCATGTGTCAAACAAAGTTGTCTTCAAAATCAAGGAAACAGCCTTGTTTGAATGGCAGTTTTCCAATCTAGTAAATGCGATAAAAGGAAGAGAGACTTGTTGGGCCATCCACACCAGATTCAAATGAACCATATAATAACTAATAAGGAAAAAAGTCATGTTACTTAGGTATAATAGGAATATTTAGTTCTATTCATCGTCTTCTTCTTTCGAAATCTCCCTAGAAGCTGAAATGACCAGACTGAGGCTATTATAGTTTGATCACATTATGAGAAGACAAAAGTCACTGGAAAAGACGATAATGCTAGGACAAATTGAGGACAACAAGAAAAGAGGAAGACCCAAAATGGGATGGATTGACTCAATCAAGGAAGCTACAATTCTCACTTTGCAAGATTTGAGGAAGGCTGTTAATGATAGGATGTTTTGGACGTCATTAAGTCATTGGGCCACCATAAGACAGAAGTGACTTGATGGCACTTTACACACACAAACTCCCATTATCCTCAAAAAGTGAGTGCTGGTGTTAGCCCAAAGGCATCATATTGGGCTATTTCTGGACTGTGATATATGAATAAAACTTGATACAAAGGGCTAATAAAAGAGACTGTGTAATAAAGAGGTCACATTGAGGGCACCCAAAGGAAACAATGCCAGCCGAAGATGTTGATCCGCTGACCCATATCGCTTCAGAGGTGCTCCTGTGTGTCTCTCGCTTATCATGTGCACGCAAACACAAGTTCTACAGCAAACACAGAAAACTCATTAGTTAGCCCAGACACTAGGTCTCCAGATGAGAGGCTTATTCTGAATTCCCCCTCCGCCAGACAACAAGAGAATTCCAGTCCACATGGAGGAATCCACATGGTCAGTAATGAGTCAGCTGCAATGTCTCAGCACGTACCTCTTTTCCCCTCT
>NW_015213514.1:0-1630 GCF_001447785.1 Gekko japonicus | reverse complement strand
CCCCAAAGGCAAAGTGTTAAAATTCACTCTGAGGATATGAGCCAAAAGCCCTTTAAAAAAAAATTGTTCTTGCATCCCCTCTGAAACTGTGGAAGGGGTGTAGATCTTCTAATGTCCTCTGGAACACTGAAGCGGCTGCTGGACAACCCCACTGCCAGGTAGGCAGTATTTCATGGGGGCTGCAACCTGTGCTCCCTCTAAGCTACCTCTAAGTTGTGAGCAGAAATTTTAGTTTGTGAGCTACTGGCATTAAAGTTGTGAGTGACTGATACGGCTACTGCATAAATTAGTTCACTCACTCTGGAGCTGTCCTTCTTGAGCGAAGAGAAAAATGTGTGAGCCGGAGGCTAAAAAAATGGTGAGCCAGAGGCTAAAAAAACTGTGAGCTAGCTCACACTAACTCAGCTTAGAGGGAACACTGGCTGTAACTACCAGACAGCATTGCTGTGCTGTGTTTTCTGGGGGGGGGGGGGGAGATTTCTTCTTTATCCACTTGCTCACTTCTTGCTGTTTAGAGTGCAGTATTTTTAAGTGGTTGTAAGGTTTTGTTGCATTTCTTCCAGGACGAAAGGCAGGCTGTCCTTTGTTTTTAAAGGGAACAAACAAATAAAGCTGGCTGCAAGCTGCTTTCAAGAATCTCTCCTTGCCTGGCTGCCTCTGCCCTGCTGCTCTTTCTTGGACCCCAAATCCCAGCCCTTTAATCTTATCAAGCAGTGCCACTTCCAGTGGCAACGGAAACTGAGCTCTGAACTTCCTCTGTTCCCAGCCGGCCTTTGTGTTAAGCTCAATCAGCTCTGTGCAACTCAAGGACTGCTGGCACTTTACCCCGCACGATGGGTACTGTTAAGTCACTCGCTTAACAAAGTAGTCGGAGAGTGATTCAGCAAAGATTCAGCTTTATTCATCAACTCGAACACAACTCCAACACGGATCAACATCTTTTACATTGCAGCTGTCCTGCTTTTAAACTCTCCCGGCTAATGTAGCCAACGCCTACTGTGCAATTACCAACCAATAAGGTTGCATACATAAGGACCAATCACGAACGTTCCCGCTCAGGGAGCTTGCTTGGTTAGGTTCTTCCTGGGCTAGCAATGTGATTGGATGTATTTGGATCCTAGCCCAGGACGAAGCTTAACATAGCATTTCAATTATGTTGTTCACATACAGTTATGCATTCAATGGCAGCTTATTGAATACATTACAGGTACGTCGCAATATTGGCTTTGTTCAGAGCTCTGCAGATTTTTCTCTCTTAAGAAAGATTCTGTCCTTCAAGGAGCTGCAATGTAGAGCTCCAGAGTCTTTCCAGCAGTCTATGAGAACCACAATACAGTCTTGCAAGCAGAGGCAAAATGAGTCCCCCTCCACAAAGAAAACTCTATCATATGACCAGTGTTTAGAGTGCTAGTATGGTATAGTGGTTAAAAGTGTTAGGCTAGGATTTATTTACTTATTTGTCTGACTTCTAGCCCCCCCCCCTCCCCGGCAAGCAAACTCAGGGCGGGTTACAACGATACAATAAATAACATCATCCAAGTAGAACAAATAACTAAAACCCAATGACAATAACACCAATTGGGATCAGGCCCATAGTTACGGTGGGGCTTTTGGGGGCTCCGCTCCCTTT
>NW_015213513.1:0-1675 GCF_001447785.1 Gekko japonicus | reverse complement strand
TTTCTACGAAATGACCCCTGATTATCAAGAAAACCTTTCTTAGCTCATCGGTTGTTCTGGCAGCTTAGTGACTGCCGTTTACAGATGACAGAGTTTTTGTGAACTTCAATAGGCACCCTGTGAGGTAGGTGGGGCTGAGAGAGCTCTTTTGAGAACTGCCCTTGAGAGAACAGCTCTGAAAGAACTTGTGACTGACCCAAGGTCACACCAGCAGCTGCATGTGGAGGAGTGGGGAATCAAACCCGGTTCTCCCAGATTAGAGTCCAGAGTCCTAACCACTACACCAGACTGCCTCTCTGGTTTATTTTGCCAGCAGTTCTCTGGGTCTTGGAGTTCTCAGTTTGGAAACTGCCACGATACAGCTTTTATTCGGATGCACCACATCACGTTGGCACGATGATTCATCTGCGATGACGATCGATTTCTGATAGAGTGATGGCGATGCCGTGTAGAACTGCACGCCCTCCATTAAGAACAACAACCCTGCACTGAAATAATTGGGGAAATCGATCGTTTTACCACTCTCACCAGGAGGTTTCCTTCCTGCCTGGAATATTTCTGTCCCATCTTTCCCTGCAGGGGCTCATGGGGCTGGCAATAAACCCCCAGTATGTCTGGGACTTTCAGCGTCTTGGAGGGTGCTTCAAGCTGGCTGCAACTTATAGGCCCAGATATGACCATCAGGCTAAAAGATGTGCTCGCCGCGAGTGGCTGTTGTGGGCCTTTGCAAAACCAGTCGCCCGCGGTTCCGCTCGACACCTCCCGCAAACCATCAGAATTTTCCTCGGTGCCGCCTCGCCTCAATGACCAACCAATTGCTCCCAGTTTGCTACGGCGGCAGAAGTCCAGTTGCCCTTCTGACGACGGATTGCACTCTGACAAAAGATGGCTCTCACTCAACCTGCAGTTTGCTCCTTCCTCTGGGGTGGGTTTGCCAGCAAAGTCCAGTTCCGTTGGGTTTGGCCGTGTCATTCCTATGGCAATGCCGCAAATCACAAACAGGAGCTACGATGACTCAGGGTCTTGTCTCTCTCTCTCTCTCCATAGCATGACTGTGAGAATCCCAGGGGGTGACTCACTGCTGTCTCATCCGCCAGGAATCGAACCCAGGGCCCCGGTTGAAGATCATGCCCGGACTTGCAGAGCTGCTTGTGTTTTGACTGGCTCTGCTGTCCGGCCTTTCATTGTGGCCTGGCAAGTGGAGATAGAGCGGGGAAGCCCAGACGGTCCCGGTTAAAGGGGAACCAGCGTTGGGAGGAACCACATGGAGAGTCCCCCACCAGCCTGAGCAGATGACACTGAGCTAAACGGACCAATGAGCTGCCTCGTTGTAAGGAGGTGGGCTAATGTGGCTGTGTCAGAGATGCGGGGCCATTGGCTGGGGCCCCAGGGCATTTTGGGGGCAGGACAAGGGACGGACGTGACTACTCTAGGGTAAGTTTCAGAGGGTCAGCTGACATGCTGATGTCATATCCAAGGTTTTGCCTGGATGTAACGTCAATATGTTGTCACTTTCCCCCCCCACACACAGTTTTCCTACCGGTCCAGAAGCCAGGGAGGATTTGAGGGCCTATTCGGAAAGAGAACGGCGATAGAAACGGCTGTCAAGTCACAGCCAACTCAGTAGGCTTTCTGAGGAAGAGATCTTCAAGGCGGTTTGCCATTGCCTGCCTCT
>NW_015213512.1:0-1598 GCF_001447785.1 Gekko japonicus | reverse complement strand
GGCGGGAAGCTCTACGCTTCCCAGATGTTTTACGGTGCAGCTTAGGCGGGAAGCTCTACGCTTCCCAGATGTTGCGGTTTGATCGCGCCCAGAAAATCCACCTATCTTCCATCTCTGTAGCGTGCCTAATGCTCCGTGTGACCGCAGCCTTACTTTACTTAAGGAGCTCCTCCACATGAAGCCTACTGGGTGACCTTGGGCCAGTCACAGGACTCTCTCAGCCCCACCGGCCTCACAGGGTGTCTGTTGTGGGGAGAGGAAGGGAAGGAGATTGTAAGCCGCTCTGAGACTCCTTAGGGTAGAAAAAAGTGGGGTATAAAACCAGCTCTTCTTCCTCTTCTAGCTGCGTGTCTAACTTTCCCTTCCATAAGGTCTAGGTAGTTCTTATCCACAGCCTGATATCAGGACATTCAGCAGTAACAGTGAATTGTGTGTGAGTTGTGTGTGAGGAGACATGGTGCCATTTGTAGCAGCAGGCATGTGTTTGGTGCGAGGTCTACTTTGACCTTCCAGGGCTGCGGTCACACGGAGCAGTAGCCATGCTACTGCGACGGAAGATAGGCGGATTTTCTGGGCGTGATCTCACCACCACATCTGGGAAGCGTAGAGCTCCCGTGGCGAACCCGAGGCTTTCCTCCGAAGATGCGCGGTTAAAAACTAGTACCTCGGAGGTACTAGTTTCCGGAAACCGCGGGGCAAGGGCGGGCGTCTGGTCGCGTTTCCGGTGGTATCCGGTGCCCACCCATGCCCCATTGCGAAAAGGTTTCCCCCCCCCCGAAGTCTCCAGGGATGCGCACAAGCACCCAACGGGGCACGCGCATACTTCAGGTTAAAAAAACCCAACACAACCCCGTTGGCCGTGCCGCGCCGCTTCTTTGGCACGTTGTGTGATCAGCACCTCCCCCCTAACCACGGGACCTCGAGGGGACCCCGAGGGGACACCTGATCGCGCAGTCGCACGTTATTTCGCTGCGGGGCAAACAGCCACGCCTCTCTCCCGCGATATCCGGCCCGTGTGACCGGGGCCCAGAAGAGTTGAACTTCTGCTAGTTTTCAGAAGTCTGACTGGGGAGCATGTAGGCATTGGGATGATCAACCAGTACTTGGGAGTGATTTGTTTTAAATTGGATTAAGACGGGGCATGATCTTGCTAAAGTTAAACCCTTTAAAGTGTAAATTGATTGATCTGAGAGACAACTGAAAACATGTTCAACTTTCCTGCTATAAAATCAAAGGTACTTAAATGGAGTTAACTGGATCAGGCTAATTATATTCCGTTTTATTAAAATCCTTCAGTACATTAAATGACTGTTTAACATGCTTTACATTTCGCCCTGCTTGGCAGTGATTAATACTCCCTCAAGTGTACTTTCATCTCAGCCATTGAAGAGAGTGGTGGTGGCTCACTGGCAGAGCACCTACTTGGCATGCAGAAGGTCCCAGGTTCAATCCCCGGCATATCCAGTTAAAAGGACAAGGTAGGAGGTGATGTGAAAGACCTCAGTCTGAGACCCTGGAGAGCCGCTGCCCGTCTAAATAGACAATACTGACCTTGATGATCTCAGCCATCGTTCACCCAATATTTATTTACTTATTCT
>NW_015213511.1:0-1593 GCF_001447785.1 Gekko japonicus | reverse complement strand
TTGATGCAGGATATTAGATTTTTAAGAGTAAGTGACTAGTTATAAGAAATTCATGAATGACACCATGAATTATTTATTTTTAAAAATCATATTTAAATGCATTCAAGGACATGAGTATTTTGAGGAAGGGTGCCTTTTTAGAGGTACAGGTACACAACAGGTAAAGGAAACATTAATTCCTCTGTTCTCCAAGAACTGCCCACAACCTATGGCACCTGCCTGATGGTGGGACATTTATATCCTGTTGTACTTTGTCTCCATTTTTCAGTTGGAAAGTGCATTGAAAGTGGATTATTTAGTGTGTATGATCACAGCCTTAGAATTAATTCAGTAATCTTAAAAATCAATAGTACTGATTAAATTTAAGAAATGAATCGTATCTGAAAACACTGGGTATGAAAAAATATTCTCGCTTTAGATTTTTAGGGTGCAAAATGAATACTACATTGTCTCTGAATTGTCAAGCTCTAGATTTCTCCAGACTCATCCTAGAAATATTAATAAACAAACTTATGCAGAATCACCCCAATCTAAGATGGTTTCAGTGGGGAATTCAACTGGAATACCTCTGGTAATGTTCAACTATGTGCTGCTGCCAATCTTTGCATCATTCAGCACTTAACAAGGTGATGCAACAGTTGCCATGGAGTGCGAGTCACTTTCTTCCAAACCACCAAATTCCATCCAAGCCCATCCATCTCAGAATTGCAATCCTCTCAAATTAGGTTCAGAGAAATTTGATTCCTAAGATGATAGTTTTCCTGAGAATTTCACCATTCAGATACCACAGCTCATTTTATGTTCCTGGAGATTCCCCAAGTATTTATACAATTACAGGTAATATTGTAAAGGGTATTCCCGCATATTACTCACAGCCCTTGCCCGCTTGTACAAACTCTGGGGCCACAGACCTACAGCTTATTTAAATTCCATCACAAACCTTGAAGTGATGTCTAGAATTTAGCTTTCTGTGGTAGTCATTGCCCTCCCTACTAAACAAGTGTTCAACAATGCAATGCAAGAGAAAAAAGACCTAATTTAGTTGTTGCTATAAGAATATACATTTCATTGGAAGAGTTAAGAATGCTCAATGGGAACTCTTTCTAAAGTTTCTAAAGTATACATAAAAAGTTTGGCATGTTGGCATGTTGGCATGTTGGATATTTGAACAGATTATGGACCAAATGGGCTTTAACATGGTTCACAGAAATTAGATTGACAGTATTTAAAATGAAAAGAAATCTAATTAGTAAAGTAAAAGCTCACTCTGTGTAGGTAAATGCAACAGACTGAGCAATGTATATTTGCTATCCCTGGCATATACTTATCTCCTCAGATTAGGGTTGGCAGCTTCCAGGCGGTGGCTGGAGATCTCCTGGGGTTATAACTGATCTCCAGACGACAGAGATCAGTTCACCTGAAGGAAATGACCACTTTGGAAGGGGGGACCCTATGGCCTTATAACCCCTTGAAGTCTGTCCCCTTCCCAAACCTCACCCTCCTCAAGTTCCACCTCCAAAATCTCCAGGTATTTTCCAACCCAGGGCTAGCAACCCTACCTAAAATGATAATAAGTGACAGGCTGTCTAATTA
>NW_015213510.1:0-1583 GCF_001447785.1 Gekko japonicus | reverse complement strand
TTATTTATTATTTATTTTTATTTGTATCCTGCACTCCCCGCAAGCCCGCTCAGGGCGGGTGGCAGCAATGGAAATACAAAATCGTCAAAACAATTTCCTAATAAATAAATAAATAAAGCAATTGTTGTTGTTCATTCGCACAGTCGAGTCCGACTCTTCACGACCCCATGGACCACATCACGCCAGGCCCTTCTGTCTTCCATCGTGCTCCGGAGTCTGCTTAAATTCGTGTTTGTTCATTGATAACACTGTCTAACCATCTCATATCCTTTGCCATCCCCATCTCCTTTTACCTTCAGTCTTTCCCAGCATCAGGGTCTTCTCCAGTGAGGGCTCCCTTCTTATTTGGTAGCTGAAGTATCTGAGCTTCAGCTTCAGTATCTGTCCTTCCAGGGAACGGTCAGGTTTTTTTTTAAAAGGATTGATTTGATTTCCTTGCTGTCCAAGCAGGTAATACAGGTAATAGCAGGTAATACAATACTAGAAAATATATACAAGGTAACTGGATTTTACCCATCTTTTATTAAGCCTTCCTGCCTTAGCTGGCTGGAAGCACCTTAACTAATTCAGATTTTATTTATTTATTTATTGTAATAGATTTGCATCCCACCCTCCCCACATAGCAGGTCTAGGGCGGGTTCCAGCAAATATAATATACAAACAATTAAAAACAGTTAAAAATACATCAGATAAAATACAGTGCAATTCCTATAGATTTAATCAGAGCCTCAACAGATGTGGCCTATCACAAATTGGGGTTCCGGGTGTTGCACAGATGTGATCCACCGAAGGGGAAGCCCAATAGATAGATAAAAGGAGAATGCCTGCTTCCTCAACTAAAAGACTGGTGGAAGTGCTCCATCTTGCGGGCCCTGTGGAACTGTAAAAAGTCCCGCAGGGCTCTGTTCTCAAATGGGAACTCATTCCACCAGGTAGGGGCCAGGACTGAAAAGGCCTTGCCCTAGTTGAGGCAAGACGGACATCCCTGGAGCTGGATACCACCAGATGATGCTGATTAGCAGATCATAACACTCTTTGGGGCTCATAAGAGGAGAGGTGGTCTCGCAGGTATGCAGGCCCCTGGTTGTAGGGGAGCTATTTAGGGAGTTTTTTCCCATGTGGGGAAGTGAACCCCTATCCCCCCAGTCATCCAAGGGTACACATCCCACACATCTCAGTACTCAGATCAAGTTTAACAACAGCTATCCATCTTGCCTCTACTGTCAGGTTGAACAAAAGTTATCTGTTTGCAGAAACTCATCTCTGTTTTTGTTGACCTCTTGGTGTACTTTATGGCCCTCTTCCCTGGGAAAGCAAGCAGTTGTCAAGGTTCCAGGAAACTCCTGCTGGGCATCAAAGCACCTTACTTCTTAAGATCATGACAGTGGTTACAGTTACTCAGCACTACAAGAATGCCATTGTTAGTAGCTGGGTTTGCTGAACAATGTAATGGCGCAGAAGGTGTTGGAATGAGATGTTCCCCAACTTACAAAGGGGATGGGAACATTTACAACCTGTGCATTTTGCAAATCACACAAGGAGTATTTGCTAATTATTATCCATAAAACTCTCCTCCAACATCA
>NW_015213509.1:0-1921 GCF_001447785.1 Gekko japonicus | reverse complement strand
TTTGCCAAGAATTATTATTTGCTAAAAATACCTCGAGCAAGAGGGTCCCCTCCTTCTAACCGGGGGAACGGAATCGGCATACAACCAGTGGGCTAGCAAAGCCCAGAAATTTTATAAATTTCAGGGCGACATTCCACCGCCAAATCAGGCCCCAGGCCTTAATACCTGTCTCAAATTCATAAATTCTGAAACAGATAGTGACAGTGACAGTAGCACTGGGATATGGGAGGCAATGTTAGAACAAGGGATGTGCCCCTGGGATCAAGAGAATCGCAATGTCTACCTCCAGAGGTGGTGGGAATATTAATATTCTTCATAGTTTGTAATATTCCATCAATAGAGGGACCAGGCACCATGGGAAATACCTGGGTAAGGCATGCATATTACATGTTTGAACAACATGGTAACACTTCTACATTAATATACGAAAACCCAATTTCAGTGGCAAGCAGGGCTCTTTTTGTAGAAAAAGCCCAGCAGGAACTCATTAGCATAATAGGCCACACCCTACAGCACAAACTCATTAGCATGTTAGGCCACACCCATGACAGCACAGCTCATTAGCATATTAGGCCACACCCCCATGTTACCAGGAGTGTGGTCATCCAGCCACACCCAACTTTTGCTTCTTATTCTGTTAGCTTTGTTTGTTGTCAAGACCCAGGGCTTTTTTTGTAGCAGGAACTCCTTTGCATGTTAGGCCACACACCCCTAATATAGCCAATCCTAATGAATTTCTGCTGTTGGGTGTGGCCTATTATGCTAATGAGTTCCTGCTGGGCGTGGCCAGCTCGGGAGCCAGCCGGAACTCCGTTCCCGTGTGTTCCTGCCCAAAAATAGCCCTGGTGGCAAGTTTGAGTTTACTTCCCGCTTTGATTGAGGAACCCAGTTTGGTAGTAGGAGCATTACAGGGGATAAGTCAAACACCACAAGTTGGAACATTATTCAGTATAGTTCCACAAAACCTGAAGAAAACGAAGGTAAGATGGGTTTAGGTAAAGTAGAACTACCTGGGATAGGTGTTTTTGTTGTGCCCATTCGGGAAACTGGAATAAACGAGTACCAGGGTGTAGTAACTCTGAGTGTCAACTTTAAACAGTTAAGAAATTACACGCAGTGTACCGAACAATTTTGGTTGTCCATTGACACCCTACACCTGAATACTTATACAGTTGGGAATATAAGACCAAGCGGTAATAGTACCCTGAGGGATATATACCCAGGATTTCCTATGCTTCAGGCAAACTTTATTGGTATTGGTAGTATTTGTAAGGTAAAGGTAAAGGTTCCCTTGCTTGAAAGCCAGTCGAATCCGACTCTAGGGTTGCGGTGCTCATCTGCGTTTCAAAGCCGAAGAGCCAGCGCTGTCCGAAGACGTTTTCCGTGGTCATGTGGCCGGCATGACTAAACACCAAGGCGCACGGAACGCTGTTCCCTCCCCACCGAAGTGGTACCTATTTATCTACTTGCAATTTCTTGCTTTCGAACTGCTAGGTTGGCAGGAGCTGGAACTAGAGACAGGAGCTCACCCCGTCTTGCGGCACCCGGGTCTTGAACCGCTGAACTACTGACCTTCCACAGCCTGCAGTTCAGTGTCTTAACCATTTGAGCCACCGCAGCTGGAATGCAATTGCAAGATCCCAATTTCTGGTTTTTCTATGATAAGTATGCAACCGATTACCATCCTGGTTTTGGTAAAGGAGGCTGTGCTGGGATAGGGTTCCTCACCTTCCCAGTGCAGGTCCAGAAGCAGTCAGCACGACAACTGAGAGCAATTCAAGATGGAATGTGGTCCTTTGGGACCACAATGTGAGGACAGAGTAATCATTGGGGAACAATGATCAAAAACAGAGAGTAGTCGAGTGGGAGGAGGAGCAGTGACAGGACTCCTAACGTTAGGAAATTACCCAGGAATTGTGGC
>NW_015213508.1:0-1640 GCF_001447785.1 Gekko japonicus | reverse complement strand
AAACAGTTTGGAGCTTTCTCCCTGTCTTTAGGAGGGTGGGGAAGAAGGGAACAATTGCGGCATTTTCCAAGGTCCCGGAGATGGACTCTTACACTGGGGAGGAAGGTATTCTAGTTCTCCTGCATACCCACCTCTATGTGCACCGAAGTGGCATATATTCGCTAGCAAAGAAAGCCTATTCTACTCGGCAAAGGATTCCTTCCTAAATGCTTCTATGCCTCCACTCCAAGATTTGTTGGTTATCTTGATTGAATTTCTTTCCGTATGCATAAGGCTCTCCCCTTTTGGGTACAAATTATCCTTCCATACTCATATAAAGGTTATTCTACTACATTATATGTCCTGAAAAACATAGTGTTGCCAAGTCTCCAGGAAATTCCTGGAGATTTGGGGCAGTATTGGAAGAGGGTGGAGTTTATGAAGGGAAGGGAGCTCAGGGGAGATGTGAGGCCATAGAGTCTGCCCTCCGACTTTGCCATTTCCTTCAGGGGATCTTATCTGTGGAGTCTGAAGATCACTTGAAATTCCAGGATTTAAGGATTCACCTGGAGGCTGGTAACCCTAAAAACACAAAATAGGAAGAAGCAGGAGGAGGAGGAGGAGGAGGAGATTGGATTTAAACCCTGCCCTTCACTTGGAGTCTCAGAGCGGCTTGCAATCTCCTTCCCTTCCTCTCCCCACAACAGACACACTGTGAGGTAGGAGGGGCTGAGAGAGCTCTTTGAGAACTGCTCTTGAGAGAACAGCTCTGAGAGAACTGGGACTGACCCAAGGTCACACCAGCAGCTGCATGTGGAGGAGTGGGGCATCAAACCCAGTTCCCCCAGATTAGAGTCTGCACTCCTAACCACAACACGAAACTGTTCAAGGTGACTAGTTACCAGGTGTTTTCAACAACAGTTACTAAGAGACAGAGAGAAATACAAAAGAATAATCTTCTTTTGGAATGCATTTTGGAACTATGTCGATAACATCCGACATTTCACAGCTGGAAATAGGGACACTCCTGTGTTTATTCTATTTTATGTATTTATTTACTTCATTTAAACCCCACCTTTTCCCCCAATGGGGATCCAAGCTGGCTTGTATAACTCTCCTCTCCTCCATTTTATCCTCATAACAACAACCCTGTGAGGTAGTTTAGGCTGAGGGTGTGTGACTGGCCCAAGGTCACCCAGCAAGTTTCCAGGGCACCAGTGAGGATTCGAACCTGGTTCTCTCAGATCCTAGTCTGATACTCCAACCACTCCACTACACACCATTCTGTCAGAATTCACATCAACTTGATAGGCATTTGAAATTTCTGAGCTGAGACTTACAACTTAGATGTCACAGACCGCCATGAATCTAGCCAAGCTAGCTAAGCTTGTGATCAGTTCTTGTGACTGACTCCCGAAATGATGATGCTGGCAGGCACAAAAGCAGGGAATGCAATATATCTAATAGTGATCACTGAAAGGGTGCATTTGGCTGCACGTCTGTAACAAGAGGGATGGATTTTTTTGTGGCTGAGTTCAATGAGAGCAGTTCACCTTGCACCATCCCATATGTCCTTGCCAGCATGTCGCTCTTCTGTCATGCTCCCATCGCCACCGAATTCTGCCCCTACGCAGGCGGTTTACAATCTCCTTTCCCTTCCC
>NW_015213507.1:0-1617 GCF_001447785.1 Gekko japonicus | reverse complement strand
ACATATCATAAATAATTTTATATATTTTTTTAAAAAATAAAAAAAATATTATTACAATGATTTTGTCATTCATAATTAATCATTCACAATTCATCGTCTAAAAATATCAAAGCTGGATCAGAGCAGTGGTCCACCTAGTCCAGCACCCTGTCTCACACAGTGGCCAACCAGTTCTTATGGACAGCCATCAACAGGGCATAGAGCAGAGAACTTCCCCTCATGTTGCCTCCTGACTCTGAGATTCAGAGGTTTAGTGCTTCTTAATGTGAAGGTCCCCTCCGTCACCATGGCTAGTAGCCACTGATAGACCTACATGAATCTATCTAATCCCCTTTTAAAGCTGTTTATTTGCCTTCTAGTCCACCATCCTGTCTCACACAGTGGCCAACTCGTTCCTCTGGAGGGCCAACAACAGGGCAGAGAGGCTGTCGCCTTCCTAAGAAGAGCCGTGCTGGATCAGAGCAGTGGTCCTTCTAGTCCAGCATCTTACTTCACACAGTGTCCAACCAGTTCCTCTGGAGGTTCCAACAACAGGGCAGAGAGGCCGAGGCCTCAAAGCAGCTGGGCCCTTCTTATGTTCTCATCTGATTGGCATGCAAAAGGTCTCGGGTTCAGTCCCCTGCATCTTCAGTTCAAAATGTTCAGGTGGGAGGTGACCTAAGAGACCTCCCTCCCTGAGACCCTGGAGAGCCGCTGCCTGTCTGAGTAGACAATCCCGACCCTGATGGACCGAGGGTCCGATTCAGCACAAGGCAGATTCACATGTGCCTGTGTGTATTGATAGCCTTTTACCTGAATGCTGCAGTTAACCCCTTCCTCACTTTAACTAT
This sequence comes from Gekko japonicus, assembly GCF_001447785.1. Classification (NCBI taxonomy): domain Eukaryota; kingdom Metazoa; phylum Chordata; class Lepidosauria; order Squamata; family Gekkonidae; genus Gekko; species Gekko japonicus. The sequence continues at coordinate 787 of NW_015213507.1, read as the reverse complement.
GTTTTGCAATTCAGTCTTCATACTTGCTTGGCCGCAAGGATCGAGGCAGAGGAGAGAGGCAGGACGAGCCAACCAGACCTTCCTCGACCACGTCTCCGCATCCCCCCCCAACTTTCCTCTCCCCCAGGGATTTGAAATTAAGTTCCAAGAAACCAGCAGGAAGATTATTTAGGAGAGACAAACTTCTGTGAAACAGACTCTGCCCATAGCGACTGTCTTTCCTTTGCAAAATGCCACAGCTGGAGGGCCGCAGGTGCCTCGCGCGCCCCAGGGCTTCACAGTGGACGATGGCGAAGCGCAACAGTCCTAGTCAGTGCACCGTGTGTTCCCAGTTTACATCCTTGAACATGCCACAGCATTCTCCGCGATGCACTGGCGCACCTTGGCAAACAATACAATGTGCAAAGCGGTCCCTGAAAGTGGAACTCTAGCAAGCTACCACATCCTAGCCTTAACCCAAAACCTGATTCTTCTTCAACTGGGTCAGGGGTACCCAACATTGTGCTCCCACCAAGAGCTTTTAGCCAAAATGGGCACGGCAGGTTGGTGCCTTTGCCCAGCAAGGCTTCTGATTGGCCACTGGAGATCTGATTGGCTGCTCCAATTTTTCCCCCATGTTGCTTTGGCAACAAGCTCTTTTGGAACGTGGGTGGGGCTAGTTGGGGCTTTTACCCACAAGGCTGCTGATTGGCCACTGGAGATCTGATTCGTTTTGCAGATGTGTAAATGTATCGCTCTGGCAGCAGCTGCCACCACACCACAAGTCTCTTCACTGTGTGACTGAAGA
>NW_015213506.1:0-1330 GCF_001447785.1 Gekko japonicus | reverse complement strand
TGACTGATTTGATCTTTTTGCAGTCCAATACCTGGAGACTTTAGGGGTCGATCTGGGAGAGGGTGGGGTTTGGGGAGAAGAGGGACCTCCGCAGGTTACAATGCCACAGAGTCCACCCTTCAGAGCAGCCCTTTTCTCCTGGGGAGCTGGTCTCCATCAGCTGGAGATCAGTTGTAAAAGCGGGAGATCCCCAGGCCCCACCGGGAGGCTGGCAACCCTAGTGGGGAGAGACATCCGTGGGGTATCGCACCATAGAGTCCACCTTCCAAAGTGGTCCTTTTCTCCAGATCAATGTTGCCTGGAGATCAGTTGTAATCAGTGTTCCCTCTAAGCTGAGTTAGTGTGAGCCAGCTCACAGTTTCCTAGCCCCCGGCTCACACAGGTTTGCCTTAGCTCAGGAAGGAGGGCTCCATAGCAAACTGATTTTTTGCAGCAGCCAAATAATTTGCTCACAACTTGAATGCCAGTAGCTCGCAAAGTGGAATTTTGGCTCAGAGGACTCCAGAGCTTAGAGGGAACATTGGTTATAATCCCAGGAGATCTCCAGCCATCACCTGGAGGTTGGCAGCTCTGATTTACCAGCAAGTGGATAAGGGGATAGGAACAAGGACTCTGCCTAGGGATGCCAGGCCTCCCATTATAGTGGCAATCCCCTTTGATGCCCACCATTGTCTCAGGCAACACCAAGAGGAATTGTGAGGGGGTGGAAAAGCCTGTCAGGCCGGCACCACGCCACCATTCCTACATCACTTCCTGTCGAAACCAGAAGTGACGTAGGACACTCTAGCATTCCACCAGATATCTATGGTTAAATCACGGAGTTATTGTGAAATGCTGGAGTGTCTTAGAGTGTACGTGGGACGTGCTAGAGTTTTTTTGTGAAATGCTAGTGTATACCCCTGCGTCACTTCCAGTTTAAACAGGAAGTGATGTAGGCATGGCTACGTGATTTCTCTCGGAGGTTGCAGGTATTAGCCTGGCAACTCTAACGTGGGATTAAATAAACCAATGCACATAGCTAGCAGAGGAGAGGAAACATGGTTCCATCATAATTGTGCAGCCTCTCCTTATACAGAATTCTGTTTTACTCATGGACTCTTCCACATGGTCCCAAATCAGTTGGCTCGCTGGTGTGTCACTCAAACGGCGTCTCTACCCACTGGCTGCATTGCTGGCTCCGTTGCTGTCATCCCGCCCACAGAAGCACTGCCCAGCGTCTCAGCCTCAATGTGCTCAGAGCCAGCGGCTGGGCCGGACACTCCAGTGGGCAGGCACTCACCAGGATGAGCCCAAACCTGCCGGTGCCACAGCGGACGTCATCAGCCGAGCC
>NW_015213505.1:0-1628 GCF_001447785.1 Gekko japonicus | reverse complement strand
ATTCCTCCCTCTAGTAAAGCAAAAAATTCTTGTTTTACTATCTGATGCCAAAGCAGCCATTGCTGCCGGGTGGAGGACAAACTGATACCTACCCACTCTCCCTGGCTTCAGAAAATTTGAGAACTGTACATAATGGACAGGATCTGACCTGACCTCACCTGTCTTACACTCATCTCATTCTAACTTAATTGCTATGTGGTTTCCAATATGCAATGAGAGGTGATTCCGAGTGAAATTGACTCTCTACAGCTACTATAAAGAGTACAGATATTAATTCTCTGTATATATTCTTTCTATATTGTCTTATTATGTATTCTCAGATCTATATTACTTTTTCAAAACTTAATAAAATGTTTATTTTTAAAAATGCACTGTTCTAAAGAAAGGCCAGGGGAGGTTACGGAGGATAGCTCTCTCACCGGCTATCAGCAGTTAACACTGGAGAGTCGGTGTGGTCTTAAGGGCTAGAATGTCTAGTTAGGACCTGGAACAACTGGGTTTGAATCCCCATTCTGTCATGAAAGTTTTCTGGGTGACCTTGGGCCAATTGCATGGTCCCCACATTCCAAGGCAGTAAACTTCTAAGTACAAGAGCCAGGAGGCAACATCAGGAGAAGGCCTCAGCCTCTGTGCCCTGTTGAACCTCCAGAAGAACTGTTGGCCACTGTGTGAGACAGGATGCTGGACTAGATGGACCACTGGTCTGATCCAGCAAGGCTCTTCATATGTTTTTAGCCTAATCTACCTCACATGGTGGTGCTTTCGAGGAGGTGGACGGCACCGGGACCACTTCCAGTCACTTGTTGTACGCGTCCACTAGGATGAAGAACAGCTGACCCTGGAACGGCCCCGCGAAGTCCAAGTGTAGCCTGGACCAGGGTCTGTGGGATGACTCCCAGGCCCTAGGAGGCTCGGGTCTGGATTCCTGGCAGGGCTGGCATCTCTTGACCATGTCCTCAATGTCCCAATCTAGCCCTGGCCACCAGACGTAGCTCCTGGCCACGGCTTTCATCTGGACCACCCCCGGATGCATCTCGTGGCCGCCCGCTGGAGTCCTGCCAAGAACTCAGAGGCCGTCTCATCCAGACCCTGAACACGCGCAAAGAAGTCCATGCGCTCAGCAAACTTAGTGGGCTTTGGAGAGAGATGGTTAGAAAGCGCCTTCACCAGCACCTTGTAGGTTTCGTCCTTAGTCTGCTTGGGCATGATCAGGTCCTTTAACAGCAGAACAGCGTCCATCCCACAGGCCCGGAGAAGGTGGGCCTTCTTCTTACCCACGTCCACGATGTCGTGGCAGGAGAAGTAGCTCCCCAGAATCTCGAGCCATGTGTCCCACTGAGTGGGGCGGGTGATGTCGAAAGCGGCGATGCTCTCCTGGAGCAGCCATCTTAGCGATGCCACGTGGTGGGTGAAGCTCGGGAGCGGTGCTGGCAGCCGATGGAGCATTGCTGTGCTCGGAGTCAGCGGGGCAGTGCACGGAGTGAGGAGCAGTGCGGTGAGCTGCAACTGGAGAAATGGGGCACGAAGCGAGGCACGAAGCGGAGCGGCGTGCAGTGATCTCAGTGCTCGGGCTCGATGCGATGCTTGTATCTTCTTCCAGGTTGTTGTTCATGGGAAGTAGAATCCCA
>NW_015213504.1:0-1683 GCF_001447785.1 Gekko japonicus | reverse complement strand
TATAAACTAATAAAACTTTATAAAAAATAATGCTATAATGATCTATTGCCATCTATTACTCCTCTGAATTCCCAGCTTTCATTTTAAAGCAGTTAGCGTCTAGCCATTTTTGTTGCAGAAATGTACTAACATCACAACTAAAAGAATAGAATAGAAACAGTTGCTTGGATGCAAGTGACCAGGAAGAGCCTCATATCCTACCATGGTAATAGGTTGTTATGATGTCATTGTGCTGTGATGATCTAGCAACTATTGATTTTTAAAAATAACAATCCAATGGTGTGCAGGGGCAGCAGCAATTGAGACAATGGTGCCAGTGGATGTGTACGACATCTTCCCATCCACACACCACACAAAGGTGCTCTGACTACTATCTTTCCAAACCGGAGGAAAACCCAGAATGTCAACGATTAGAGGATGACACCCTGTGGATGCTCCCCAAAAAACCACTCCAGTTCTGATTCCAAACTGGAAAAAAACTTCCATGGAAGCAACCCCAAAGCCCCTTTGTCAGATGCATGAAATGGACTTTCAGTCAGCAGAGTTATATGCGCTGCAGATAGAAAGAACAGCGGGTTAACAGAACATGAAACCCAGAAGGTATGGTTGGTGACAATTCTACAATAAATGTACGCAAGAGACAACTGCTCTAATCGGTGATAAAAAGTTAACCTACTTATGTTGTGTAGTTTTAACACCAGTGGTGGCTAAGGAACACATCAACTTGTTCAAGCTGGGGCTAACCTAGTGGTAAATTATAATTCTGTAATTTCGCACTGCAGTCACCATTTTGAAAATATTTTGGCTTCCTTCTACACCAGAGTAGTCTGGTAGACTGAAATGTCCTTCCATAGCATTTTGAATGTTGCCATGGGAAGTCAAATTTGTATCGACTTATTCAATACATTTTGTTAGTCTCTACCGGTGGCGCAAGACATCTTTCTGCCTTTTACTTGCCATGGGGAAATGAGATGGTTTGTCCAATGGTACCGAACAGTGTTCCCTCTAAGCTGAGTTATTGTGAGCTAAGCTCACAGTTTTTTAGCCTCCGGCTCACACATTTTTGCCTTAGCTCAGGAAGGAGGGCTCCAGAGCACACGAATTTATGCAGCAGCCCAATCGCTCAGCTCACAACTTTAATGCCAGGAGCTCACCAAGTAGCATTTTTGCTCACAAGACTCCACAGCTTAGAGGGTACATTGGTACCGAATGCTTGGGAATGACTTGAATTTGCATCTCACATAGTTACTCTTTCAGTTCAAGCAAAGGCGCTTAAACGTTGACACCATGTGACAGAGAACCAGTGTGCCAAAGTGAAGACTGCTAGACTCAGACTCAGTTCAAATCCCTGTTCAGGCATGAAGCTCAGTGGCAAACTTTTGGCTAGGTTGGCTAGGTCCCTCCTGGCAACCAGCAGGGGATGGGGGGAGTTACAAGGAGAAAGGGAAAGGTCTAGGCCTTGTCACTGGTATTACACAGGAAGTGATGTCAGCATGCCAGTGACATCCAGGCAACACTCTGCAATTTGGACAAAAACTCTATAGTAAAACCAGCTTCTTCCATAGAGTTTTTACCCAAATACCAGAGTGTTGCCCAGATGTTACAGGCATGATGACATCACTTTCTGTGTGATGCTGGCAATGAGGCTTAGGCTTTCTCCTTTCTCCTGGTAAGTCTCCCCTG
>NW_015213503.1:0-1620 GCF_001447785.1 Gekko japonicus | reverse complement strand
AGAGTGTGAAAGCAGAATCAGGCTGAGCAACAGGACACCCATCAACACATCATTACTTACGCAATAGAATTAGCAGAGGGAGGCTTGGAAAAAACATGTGGCTGAAAGATAGTAGTTGCCGTAGAAGTGATTCCGCTGATGACAAAGTCCCCTGGCCTGCAGTAATTCAGTGGGCTTCTTCGATCAGCTATCATACTGAATGGGCACTTTGCCTTCAGAACCCTGCAGGAGAAATGGGGCAGCAGCTGAAAGAGCACCACCAGCAGCAGGGTCATCCTGGGAATGCCTGCTAAAGCCGCTTCCCATATCCTGCTAACTTGAAGAAGCAAAACCCTGTCGCAACACCAGCAGTGCAGAGACTGTACTTATACTGATGGAGCCCAGCACTGGGTTCTGATCCAAGGGGATGACACTGAATCACACAGCAGCAGAGCTCTGGCCCCCTTCTCCCAGCTGCCCGAAATCTCAGCCTCCAGAGATATTTATGCTCCAGCCATTTCAAACTCTGTTTGACGAATTACCATGCATTTTTCTTGATTTTGGTGTATGTACAATTATTTTCAAAGGTGATATTAGGAAAGGGCTCTTGAGTGTTGGTGAGTGGAGGAGCAAATCACCATCATTTCCATCATTACAAGGGAAAGTACCGCCTCTGCAGCATCCTTGGCACTGTGTGTGGTTTCATGTGCAGGTGCATGGCTGGGAACGATGTACTTTTGAGACTCAGCACTTTGGTCCTGTTCTGCTTCATGGTTCAGGAAGGGGACAAACCACTGAGGTTTGACCAACCTTTATAGAATTTAAGACAAAGCTGTTCTATTTTGATGTGTGTGAATGTTTACAAAATCTGCATCTGTTATTCCCAAACATTAATGACTGTATGAAGCTGCCTGATAGTCCATCTAACCTCACTTTTGTTGGAAATGTATGGGTTGCAAGGTCCAGATTCCAGCCATTATAGGGTTAACTTTTTAAAACCTTCCCTACTATTGTCCAGACTGACCTGGAAGGGAAACTTGGTTCAGAGCCAATGGGAAGATAGCATGGGAAAATCTTAGTCTATTTACTAAACCATTGGTTACTGGTTTCAGGTGACTTCCTTCTAGGGGTCAAGAAGAAGCAGGTTGTTGTTTTTGTGTGTGGCCATGCTTTGTGACAGTAAGATGTGACAATGTAGCTCTAGATATGTTAATTTGTAGGTTTCCTGTGTACCTTTTACCCTTAGAAATAAAGCTTTTTCAACAGGAAGAAATGTCTTCTCTCCAGTGAAGCAAAGATCCATTTGACTATTTTCCCCAACAACTTTGTCTACTCCAACTGGCCTGTGGTCCCTGGGATCCCAAATGGTGATCTTCCCCATCCCTGTTTCCTTAGATTGCAATGAAGATAAGTCTGAGGAAGAAAAGTACATCCATTGGCCTTCCATGCCTCTGACATGAATTATGCTACCTGTACCTTTCTATGAATGAAGAAGTACCCCTACTCAAAACCCTCCCTTCACCTCTCCCAGACCCTTCTGGCATCCAGTTCCTGCAATGGAAATTGCAGAAAGACATATTAACAGGGGACACAATGTTTACCCACAGTATGAATGTCTTTGCACTCTGAGATTTCACCCCC
>NW_015213502.1:0-1912 GCF_001447785.1 Gekko japonicus | reverse complement strand
CCAACTCATGGTTGCATGAGTTGTGGGCACTCCATGAAACTCGTGGGCACTACATGAAACTGCTGAGCGGTTGGGTTAGAATGGATAAAAGGAAGTACTTCTTCACCCAAAGAGTGATTAACACATGGAATTCACTGCCACAGGAAGTGGTGGCGGCTACAAGCATGGACGGCTTCAAAAGGGAATTAGATAAGCATATGGAGCAGAGGTCCATCAGTGGCTATTAGCCACAAGGTATAGATAGGGGCTCTGGGGCAAGTGATGCTTTGTCTTCTTGAGGCTTGGGGGTGGGGGTCAACAGTGGGAGGGCTTCTAATGTCCTGGCCCCACTGGTGGACCTCCTGATGGCACTGGTATTTCTGGCCACTGTGTGACACAGAGTGTTGGACGGGATGGGCCTTTGGCCTGATCCAACTTTGGTGTCTCTTATGGTGACCCATGTAGGATTTTCAAGGGGACAGATGAATAGAGGTGGTTGGCCATTTCCTGCCTCTACATAGCAGCCCTGGACTTCCTTGGAGGTCTCCCAACCAAATACTAACCAGGGATGACCCTGCTTAGCAGCCAAGATCTGATGAGATCAGGCTAGCCTGGGCCATCCAGGTCAGGGCTCTTCACATGGTGGTGCCAGAGGGCAATTTATGGCAACCCCATAGGGGTTTCAAGGCAAGAGACAAACAGAGGTCATTTGCCATTGTGTGCCGCTGTGTAGCAACCCTGGAATTCCATGGTGGTCTCCCATCAAAGTACAAACCAGGGGTGACCCTGCTTAGCTTCCAAGAGCTGTTGAGGTTAGGGTGCATAGTATTGTAGCAATGTTTTTTTTGGTGGTAAACCCTGTTCATAGTATAGTTCCCAGGTGGAACTGGAAAGATATTTGGCAGTGTTGAAGACCTACTGATAAGAGACAAGACAGTGTGCAGAATTCAGAACACCCAGTTATGAGAGTGGCTGCGACAGGAAGCTGATTGGTCATAGGAAAAAGCTTGGAAAAATGCAGGGCTGCTGTGTTGTTCAAAGACAGGACTGGAATCCTGGAGGGACAGATAATGGAAGTGGTACATGAAGCCCAAGCAAAAGCGTATACAATCCTTGCCCAGTTCCTGGCTGCGTCCAAGATTTACAAGTAGGCTGGCCAGCTCTGGGTTGGGAAATCCCTGGAGATTGTGGGGGTGGAGCCTGAGGAGGGTGGAGTTTGGGGAGGGGAGGGACCTCAGCGGGGTACAGTGCCATAGAGTCCACCCTCCAAAGCAGCCATTTTTTTTAAGGGGAACTGATCTCGGTTACCTGGAGATCAATTGTAATAGCGGGACATCTCCAGGTGCTACCTGGAGAGTGACAACCCTGCTTGCAACATGAACAGACACCATCGCCAATGCTCCCTCTAAGCTGTGGAGTCTTGTGAGCAAAAATTCTACATTGTGAGCTACTGGCATTAAAGTGGCGAGCGAGCCATTTGGCTGTTGCATCAATTAGTTTGCTCTGGAGCCATCCTTCCTGAGCTAAGACAAAAAATGTGTGAGTTGGAGGCTAAAAACTGTGAGCTAGCTCAAACGAACTCAGCTCAGAGGGAACACTGCCTGTCACTACAAGTATGAGGCCACTTCAACATAGTACCTCCTATGGGGGAGGTGCAAAGCTTGGTGAAAGAACACATGCCAGGGCCCCAAGCATCTCCGGCCAAAAGATCTTAGGTGGCAGAGCCAGGGAAATACCTTCTTCTGTGTGAGGCCTTGGAGATTGGCTGTTACCTATCTAGACAGTACTGGCTTTGATGGATTAGTGATTTTAGAAGAAGGAAGCTTTAGTCATAAGCTTGGGATCAACATCCCAAGTTATCGCCTGCTCTTATGAAGATTAGACCTGGTTTCCTTCCTCCCTTAAAGGGTTGCCAGCTCTAGGCTGGGAAATA
>NW_015213501.1:0-1621 GCF_001447785.1 Gekko japonicus | reverse complement strand
GGTTTCCGAGATTGCCAAATAAAGGTAGATACTACTTTTCCTAGATCTTTAAAAAAAGTTTGGTTTTTAATAATAGGAACCGTCTGGAATAGAAACATAACTCTGGGGAGAATGCACATCTTGATTGTGGCCACTCTACCCAATAAGGATATTTGAAGACCTTCCCATCTTTCCAAATCCTTTTTAATTTCGTTTAACATTTTTTTATAGTTATTTTCAAATAAGGAGCTACATCTATTAGTCAACCAGACCCCCAAGTATTTAATTTTTTTAGTAATCGTAAATCCTGATGTCCTAGATAACGATATTTCCACTTCGTTTGTACAATTCTTCGTTATTATTTTCGATTTTGAAAAGTTTATCTTAAGACCTGCCGCTTGACCGTATATTTGAATAATATACAGAAGTTGTTCAATCGACTCTGCAGGGTTTTCTAAAATAAAGACTAAATCGTCCGCGTATGCTTGAAGCTTAAATTGTTCACCTTTAACTGCTAGACCTTTAATCAATGGGTCTGCCCTTACCATATTATTCAATATTTCTATTGTGAATATAAATAGTAAAGGGGATAACGGACAACCCTGCCTCGTACCCTTTTGTATCTGAATTTTCCCTGTAGTGTCTCCATTCACAATAATTCTAGCTTCCTGTTGTTGATATATTGCTTCAATCATTTTTGAAAATCCCCCGCCACATTCCCAATGCTCCAAATTCTTCTTAATGAACTCCCAGCTAACATTGTCGAATGCCTTCTCGGCATCGAGAAAGAGAAGGGCCATCTGTCTCTCGTTATGCGCTTCATAGAATTCAAGCACATTAAGAATTGTTCTTATGTTGTTCTTATGTTGTTCCTGAGATGCCTTCGTGGTAAAAACCCAGCTTGGTCTACGTGAATAATTTGCTGTAGGACATTTTTAAACCTGCTGGCCAAAATCGTCGCAAAAATTTTGTAGTCTGTATTTAGAAGCGAAATTGGCCTATAATTTTTTATTTGAGTTAAATCTGCTTCTTGTTTGGGAGGTAACGTAATTAGAGCTTCCTTCCAGGATTCTGGAATCCTATTTTGTTCTACAATATTATGAATAGTTAGCTTCAGGGGTAAGTCAATTTCGTTCACAAATACTTTAAAAAATTCGGCAGGCAGTCCGTCTGGGCCTGGTGTTTTCTTTGATCTTAATTGCGAGATGGCCTGTGTTATTTCACACAACGAAACAGGTGCATTTAACTCTTGTTTCTGTTCTAAAGTAAATTTCTTTTTATTATATTTCTCTAACAGCTTCTCTATCATTTGAGGGTCTTGTGTTTTTTGCACATATAGATCTTTATAAAATTTTTCCACAATTTCTTTAAGTTCCTTTATATTAAAACAACAACTCCCGTTCTCAGTTTTCAACATTTTTATTAATTTTTCTTCCCTTTCTTTCTTCAGTTGATAGGATAGCCACCTAGTTGGCTTGTTTGCCTTTTCAAAATAATTATGTCTAGCATAGGTTAGTTTAGCTGTTATTTCTGCTGTTAGTAAACAATTTAATTGATGTTGCAGTTTAATTACATTAAACCTCAATTGCTTAGATTTAGGAGTTTTTTTAAGATCAGTTTCTTCTTTTTTAATTTCATTTAC
>NW_015213500.1:0-1612 GCF_001447785.1 Gekko japonicus | reverse complement strand
CCCCTCTTTTTTTGTTTCAAGTCTGTGGCATGAGTTTCCCTAGTTTCTTTTTTTGTGTGTGTTTGATTTACCCCATAGGCTCAGGGCGGCTAACAAGGGCAAAAAGTGTCAAGATTAAAATAATAAAAACACATAATATAAAACAGTAAAATACAGTAACAAAATCTAAGTTCCATTTGTCTCAAGATGGGGTAGATCTTAAACCCAACGGTAACTTTCCCGAAATCTATCATCCTTTTCCTGCCAGGGCCAGGAATTTCTGTCGCATTACCATTCATGATTCTCCAAATTCTCTTCTCTGTTTTTCTTCTTTTTATATAATTTTCCAGCTTCTATTACACGGTTTCCTTGATCTTCATCTGCCTCACTGGCTTCTTCCTCTCTCCATCCCAAATCTTCTCCATTTCATTCTAGAAAGTCCTGAAGCTTGAAGATAGAATTTATCTTATATCTTCTGCTCCTGTATATAAAAAATATTCCTTCTGGAATCAGCCATCGATATTAAATTCCATTCCCTTTTAATAAATTTGTTAGAACTATATATTCCTGTCTCTTTTCACAAATTCTCCATGGGATTTTTCTTAAGATTCTTACTTTAGCCTCTTTCATTGTAAAGGGGTTTTCATAACTTTTTTTCAAAAAAATTTCCTTCATTTCCCTTTTATTAAATCTAACATGTACTTCTCTGGGAACATTGTGTCATTTTGCATAGGCTGAATTAATCCTATACACCATATCTATCTCTTTCGATAAGTCTTCAGAGATCTCATTTCCCATGAATTCAGTCAAGGCTGTGAGTTAAATCTTCTTTTATTTTTTCATCTTTCTTTTCCAGTATATTTTGAAATCTAAGAAAATAGGCTGCCCTTCTTGCTTCTCTTTTAAGTCTTGAACTTGTGTATCTACTTCTTGTAGCTCAGCTTTCATTTTACTCCTTGTATCAGCTAACAAAGCTATATTTTGTGTATTTTCTTCAATTTGTTTCTTTATTTCTTCTGTTTGTGTTGTTAGTTGATGAGCTAAGTCATCAAGTTTAGATTGAACAGGTAAGATCACCTTGGCAACTACATTTTCCATAGCTACATTTATTGCTGCTGTAACTGCCATTTGTTATCCATTCAGAAAATTCACTCGGTAGTGTTGCATCCTAATTGCAAAGGGTTTGACAAAATGGAAGTCTTTTAGGAAAGGGAGCGGCACCCAAATGTTCTTATGTCTATTTGCAGCTATCGATTCGCAAATAATGTTGTCTGCATTACTCCTGCCTTGAAAAAAGTCTCTCGAGACACAGCTTCATGCTGGCCTCTGTGTTGTAGGATGTTTTTCAACAGGAGTTAAAAGCGGCTTTGATCTGTCTATACTGCTGAGATGTGAAATGCGCCCCCCCCCTTCTTGAGAAGACTCTTCCCTTTTGTCAAACTCTTCACAATTAGGACTGAACACTACCGAGTGAATTTTCTGAATTAATAACAAACGGCGATGGTATTTTTCTAGGGAACACATTGAATATTCTCTCATGTTTTGCACTGTTCATGTGGAAATTATACAAAATTATAAAATGGATTTGTAAGTAATCATTATTCGTTAAATATGTTGTCAAAGGCTTTCACGG
>NW_015213499.1:0-1615 GCF_001447785.1 Gekko japonicus | reverse complement strand
CACCATCTTCGCCTTATCTTCATCGATTCCAGACCATTGCCGCTGCTTTTTAACACCGATCACGGAGGAAAGTCTTTTGGTTGAAATCAAATTATAAGCTGCTTTGGGAATCAGAGCCACATTCTTTAATTTAACGTCCGCCTCCAGTTGTAGTGAGGGGTTTGATTGGCATTGTCCCAGCACCCTCTACATTAGGAGGTTCTTTATTTGCTTGATAAACCTTGGGTCTAGTTTTTTGATACTGAAAATAGTCCTGATATTTGCAAATGTGTGTACAGGATCCAGAGTCTATTAAAAATACTCTCTTATTTTCCTCCTCATCAGATTCTAAAGAGCATAACTGCTATTTCTATACCTCTGAGCATTTCTGTTAACATTCCTGGCTGCATTGGAATTTTCCTTTGTCTGAGGTCTAAAACCTCTGTGGTTGCTATAATTTCCTCTTCCACCAGGTGGTGCTCTTTCAGTGTGACCAAGGGGCCAGTAGACCTTTGTTTGCCATCATTTTTAAATTCACAGTCTCTGGCATAACGATTTTCACCGCATTTAAAACATTCAATTTTCTTTCCCCCTTTAAATCTACACGTATGTTTCAAACTCAAAACGGCCATCTCATCAGACAAAACATCCTGACTCGTTCTGGAGTCATATTCCTCCTTTAAAATCATCAACAAATCATCAAGCGTTAGATTCTTTTGGTGTCTTAAAATCATTGCCAGCCCTCTATAACTTGTAGGGAGCCCGTTTAGTATGGCTGCAATCATGTCTAGCTGATCAGGAGTTTTCCCAAGTTCATTCAACTGATTGTAAGTCCCCATCAGCTTCTTTAATTGAGCAGGTAAAGAGTCATTTTCTTTTACTCTAAAGGCAAAAATCTGAGCCTTCAAGTAGTAAATCGTACTGATTGTCACCCTTCTATACCTCTCTTTCAGGTGTTCAATCATTAATTTGGAGATTTCTAGGGTATGCAGCCTGGGGACATCATGGTAATTAAATGAACCCAAAATAAAGGACTTGGCAAAACCATCTAGTTGTTGGAAGGCACTTTTGTCTGGCTCAGTTGTAGGGACATCCTTTGTTAAAATATCTTCGGCCCCATACATTTGCAATCTATTCTTTAGGGAGCTCAGCCACCAATTAAAATTATACTGAGTCACCCTGAGTGGACCTGACCACCCTGGGTTGAGATCTGCAGCTTGGAATATACTCACACCTGTGGCAGGTGACCTCCTTTTCAGGTGTTCGATCATTAATTTGGACGTTTCTAGGGTATGCAGGCTGGGGACATCATGGTAATTAACTGAATCTATAATCAAGGACTTGGCAAAGCCATCTAGTCTTCTGAAGGCACTTTTGTCTGGCTCAGCTGTAGGGACATCCTTTGTTAAAATATCTTCGGCCCCGTACATTTGCAATCTACACTTTAGGGACTTCAGCCACCAATTAAAATTATGCTGAGTCAACTTGGGTGGACCTAATCCCTTTCGGTTGAGATCTGCATCTTGGAACACTCTCACACCTGTGGCAGGTGATTCTGTCCACGTAGAAGGTGAAGCTGAAGCGGCGGAAGATGTGCTCGGATTCTGTGTATTACTCATCTTGTTTTGCAGGCTTT
>NW_015213498.1:0-1660 GCF_001447785.1 Gekko japonicus | reverse complement strand
TCTTCCCCTGCTCTGTCCTTGGGACTCTCCCAAGAGGAAACCGATATTTTAGCAATGTCCAGACACCAGCAGTTGCTCAAACTATTTGGAGAGGACTCTTCTGAAAACAGTGGTTCAGTGATTGGGGGGGGTATGCTTCTTCCCCTCCCATATCCCAACTCCCTGCTGCTCCTGCTGCACCAAGTACACCCCCCAGTGCCTCCCAGTCCACTGCCAGAAAGCAGCTGTGCCTAGTCCCACCTGCTCCAATCATGGGGGCCCTTTTCTAGGGCACCCTGTAGAAACATTTCCATACCCTTCCCAGTGTCCCCTGTGTGGCAGAGTGCCTGGTGTGCCATGCCCATGGCTACAGGAGCACAAACACCCAACATCTGTCTTCCTCCATTCTCCACAGGCACCTGAAGAGGGTGCACGTTACTCTGTTGCTGCTGGAGGAAGCAGTGAAGAGCAGTGGGAGGAGGAAAAGGCCCACTCCCTCTCAGCAGGGACAAGCAGTTGGAGGAGGAGGCTCCTTCAAGAAAGGTTCTCCAATTCAGCCAGATCTAGAGATGGCTTTTTCAGGAGGGGATGAACCACCACTTTCTTGAGTGCCCTAGGGAACAGTTCCTCCGAGAGGGACTTGTTGATAATTTCCCTTAGAGCACCTCAGAACCCATCGTGACCAGCTTTAATTAGCCATGATGGGCATGGGCCAAGGCAGCATGTGTTGGGGCATACAGTTAAGAGCAATTTGTCGACTTCCTCCAGGCTGAGCAGACTGAAATAATCCATAACCTGACTAGAAGATGTGCATGGAGCCTTGAGTTCACTTACTGTCTCAACTGTGGCGGGGAGGTCATGGTGGAGCAAGTAGCTCATAAAGGCCTCACAGCCATTGTGCAATTCCCTAACATTTGGTCTGCCTTGTGGCATAACAGTCATAGACCAAATAATTCTAAACAACTGGGCTGGGTGTAAACTCGCAGATGCAATCATGGCTGCATAGTACTCTCTCTTAGCGGCTTTGGCTGACATCTCATAGGATCTCATAAATGTCCTATAAGATGTTCTTGTAGCTTCATTGCAGGTGTACCACCACTATCTCTCTAGCTGTCTTAGCCGTCGCTTCATCAGCCGCAACTCCTGGGTAAACCAAGGTGCTAGCCTAGAGCAAGGGTGCAGAGGGCATTGGGGAGTGATCTTGTTGATGGCTGCTGAGAGCTGGCTATGCCAATCCTCTACAAGCTTATCTAATGAGCTGCCAGGGGGCATCTGATCGGATCCCACGGGGCCATCTGAAGCCATATAGGGTCCATATAGCTAAAATCAACTCGCTGTCCAAACAGGGTCGGGGTAAAACATTCAGATGGGCCTTCAGTGATCCTGTCCAATGTGACCCCCACTACAAAGATCAAGTGTGTATCCAGCCTGGAGGGTGCAGGTCATTACATATTGGGAGAGTCCCAGTGGAAAACACTAGGTCTGTCACCTTAGTGGAGGCCACATTGTCAGCATGGATATTGAAACCACCCAAGACAATCAGTCTAGGGTGTTCCAATGCCCAGCCCAACACGGCCTCCACCAGGGACAGCAGGCTTTTGGCTAGTGCGTTGGGTGGATGGTACACCAACTAAATGGCCAAACTCTCCCCGGCTTTCCACACCAGGCCAGCACACTCAAT
>NW_015213497.1:0-1644 GCF_001447785.1 Gekko japonicus | reverse complement strand
GGATTTATTTCGAATGCATGGGGAATCGGGCACAATCCCAAGCTCTAATACTTGCTGTAAAGTCGGAGTGTACTATCACCCCTCTGATCAAAACCAAGAGTCAGATCTCTAGATGGACAGGGAAATAAAAAAGGTAACTGAAGGGAAGAATATTGTAATACTAGGAGACTTCAACTGCATTCAGATTGATTGGGCAAACATGTTCAAGTTAGGATTACCAGGCCATGCCTGACAACCAGTGGGATTTGGGGAGGGGGCAGGGACATGGGGGAGTGCTCTGTATCATGTACGCTGTGATGTCACTCTCAGGAAAACCCAGAAATGATACCAGGTAGATCTAGGAATCACTGGAAACTCTGTGGAAAAACCATACTGAACCACACTGAAACTGTAGATCAACATATATGTATCTGTGGAACCTTGACTGAGGACCTGCCACATTACGTTTTAAATTGTCCCTTATATTTGGAACCAAGAGAAAGATTTCTCGCCAACATATTTTCTGGTCTCCATCTTTTTTCTTACTCTGATAAATTAATTTTTATGTTGTTAGATAGGGAGCGGTGGCGCAGGCAGTAAAACGCCTGCTGGTAACATCAGTGAACAGCTGCTACAGCTGTTCGAGACCCACTGCGGCCAGGGTGAGCTCCTGGCCCTAGTCCCAGCTCCCGCCCACCCAGCGGTTGGAAAGCAATTAATATAAGTGAGTAGATGAATGGGTACCTGCCCTTAGGTGGCAGGGGGCACCCTCCCTGTACGGGTGTGTGTGGCAGGAGCAGTAGAAGCGACAGCAGCGGCAGCGGTGACAGTGGAAATGGCGGCGATGGAGTGGCGCAGTGTCGGAGCGAAGGCAAGCGAAGCGATGGAGGTGGAGACAGAGGCGGAGCCACAGAAGGATGTGGTGATGTGATGTAAGCGCAGCGGAGCCGTACGGACATTAGCTGGGCTGTAAGTCGATACGACCCACATACCAGACGGGCCCGCCAAAAGAAAGAAAGAGGAAGCCGCCGGACTGGACGACCACACCAGGAACTGAGCACTGATACCCAAAAGACCGCCCGGGAAGAACAACTAAGAAAAAAAACAGCGAGCCCTGCCACCAGGGTGCCAGTAGGCAGCCCCAACCCCTGTAGACATGTGGCCTTAGCTAGGGATAAATTCGGAACTTGTAAGCTGCTCAAAGACCCTTCAGGGTTGGAGTGGGGTAGAAATCGAAGATATAAAATAAAAATAAATAAAATTAGATACAGATTCTTTTGTTTCTAACAGAATGGTACTTTTTGCTCTAGCTGCCAGGAAAATTAGAGCAAATGCAGCAATTAGGAAAGTATCAAATGATACAGCTGCTGCTAGCTAGTCTGCTAGAAATTATCAGATTTTAAAGTTGACCAAGTCTTAGATAGTATGTATTACATTGTTATATTTTACTGATGTGTTTTATTGTTTTAGATTGTGAAGGCCTATGGCCATATACAATAAATTTTTCACCTACCTACCTACTGAAGTCAATGGGTTTAAGAGGATTTAAACCTGTTTAGGATTTTCCTGTTAGACATGCCCCTCCCCCCCAGGGTTGGACTACAAGACAAACCAGAACAGGACCTTTCTGAATCACATATGCAGAAGAAACCTTCCAGGTCTCAT
>NW_015213496.1:0-1777 GCF_001447785.1 Gekko japonicus | reverse complement strand
CTTTTGCTGCTAACCTGTTTTTGCTCCTTCTAAAGGGTGTTTTTTCCCCCCTTGGAGACTTTCTCTGTCCTGGCATGCAGTTTTCGTAGAAAGGTGGGATACATGGGTAATGCTGCCACATTTGCTTTGTGTGATTTGTACACAGCAGGAAAGAGCTGGGGTGGAACAACTGGTCTGCTGGATGAGAACGGCTGGTAAGGACAGGGGGGGTCATCTAACGCAGCATCCTGCATTTCCTAGCAATGAGCCTGTTAAATAGTGGGTTCCATGGATGAACAGACTCCCAGTCTGGTGATCAGCTCTATTTTATTCAGTGATTTTAGTAAAAACAAGACTGTAAACCAGAGCCTCAGCTCAGTTATATTGCCTGCAATGGCCGCACCCCAGCATACCCCACTCCCAACGATTGGCTATTTACAAAACTTTACATCTTAATTGGTTCCTGCAGGAATCCTGTTGGTCTATTGTTATTCGACTCCCAGCTCACCCTGTCTCTGGCAGCACCATCCTACACCTTGATTGGTTACTGTCAGAATCCTGTTGGTCTATTGTTATTTGGCTCCAAGCTCACCCTGTCTCTGGGAGCGCAGTCCTACACCTCGATTGGTTACTGCCAGAATCCTGTTGGTCTATTGTTATTTGGCACCCAGCTCACCCTGTCTCTGGCAGCACCATCCTACACCTTGATTGGTTACAACCAGAATCCTGTTAGTCTATTGTTATTCGGCTCCAAGCTCACCCTGTCTCTGGGAGCGCAGTCCTACAACTCGATTGGTTACTGCCAGAATCCTGTTGGTCTACTGTTATTCGGCTTCCAGCTCACCCTGTCTCTGGCAGCGCAGTCCTACACCTTGATTGGTTACTGCCAGAATCCTGTTGGTCTACTGTTATTCGGCTTCCAGCTCACCCTGTCTCTGGCAGCGCAGTCCTACACCTTGATTGGTTACTGCCAGAATCCTGATGGTTTATTGTTATTTGGCTCCCAGCTCACCCTGTCTCTGGCAGGAGTTTCCCAACATGGATCTGGCAACCCTGCCCCCCTCCTATCCCCTGCTGGAGGTCAGGGATTGGATCTAAGCCTTCTCTTTCCCAGGCTAAACAGACCCAACTCTTTCAGCCTTTCCTCATAAGACTTGGATTCCAACCCTCTCACCATCCTGGTTGCCCTCTTCTGGACACGCTCGAGCTTGTCAACATCCTTCCTAAAATGTGGTGCCCAAAACTGGACACAGGACTCCAGGTGAGGCCTGACCATAGCAGAATAGAGCTGAAAAGTACTGGGTTCACCACATGGTGGACTCGGACGACGACATGCCGTTGCACACGTTCATTGTACTTAACACAAGACTAACTAAAACGGCCCTGCAAGGCCAACTATATACACACCCACCCAGCACAGCCCTACTCCATTGGAGGGTTTGAATTTCCCACCAAAGTGGCTATTGGTTGAGGCTGGGGGGAACTAGGATCCTGTGTTCCTATTGTCCAGGGGAGCCAAGCTCCTGTCTTTGCCGCGGACCCCTAGTGGCGGTCCGCGTACATAACAAGAGCGGAACGACCACCTCCCGTGATCTGGACACAATGCTTCTGTTTATGCATCCTAAGATGGCATTAACTTTCTTCACAGCCACATCGCACTGCAGGCTCATGTTTAGCTTGTCACAGAGCCTGGGGAAGTTGGAGTTTGGAGAGGGGAAGAGCTCAGAAGGGTAAAATGACATCGAGCCCACCCTCCAAAGCCACCGTTCCTGTAATGTATTGAAAAGGCTTACTGAAA
>NW_015213495.1:0-1217 GCF_001447785.1 Gekko japonicus | reverse complement strand
TGCACAGAGTCAACAGCTAGCAAGCAGTGTGTACAGATAAAGATTCATGGGATTATATTGTTTGATGCCTCATCTTTGGAAATCTATGCCACTTTCAAAGCCTTTGTATAGTGCATTGGTCAAATGCATTGACTGAATGGCCTTTGAATGCTCGTGGCTACGAACTGCTGCACACCCTCTCTGCACGGCCCACAGAGTGGGGCACTGCTGGGGACGCGAGGGGGACTGCTGTGGAGACGAAATTCTAGGCGAAAGTGAGCTTAAGGGCCCACGAAACTGGAACAGTGCTATAATCAACTGCAAGCAAAATTGACAACACAGTCCCCTCAAAGTGTTTTAAAGGTGTGGAGAAAAACCTGCCACTCTCACCGACTTCGGTTTATGATTTCAGAACCTGAAAGAGGACATTGGAAGGGGGTGCCAGCCACAGCATAGGACTTTCCAGAGCCTGCACCTTCAGGAGAGAGCAGCTGGTGGGTGGGTGGAGTGCAAGAGTTTGGGGTTTGAGGGATTCAGGATTGGCGGGCTAGGCTGCAGCAGGACAGGAGAGACTGGGGAGAGAAAAGCTCAGAGATGAGAATGAAAGCCTGGAGCTGAGTGGAGAAGCAGCTCTGGTTGGAAGGAGCGGGCAGCAGGATCCAGAAAGCTTCCTCACAAGCAAACATGCTGGGCTCTGGCTCTCAGCTAAGATGCTGGAATTACAGCTGATCCCCAGACTGCAGAGATCAGTTGCATTGGAGGAAATGGCTAATTTGGAGGGTAGGAGGAGGAGGAAGTTGGATTTATACCCCGCCCTTCACTTGGAGTCTCAGAGCGACTTACAAACTCCTTTCCCCTCCCCTCCCCACAACAGGCACCCTGTGAGGTGGGTGGGGCTGAGAGAGCTCTTTCTAGAACTGTCTTGCCCAAGGTCATCCAGCAGCTGCAAGTGGAGGAGTGGGGAATCAAACCCGGTTCTCCCAGATTAGAGTCCGCACACTTCACCACTGCACCAAACTGGGTAGCATCTATATCATTATACCCTGCTGAGGTCCTTTCTCTTGCCTCCCCAAACCCGGCCCTCCCCAGCTTCCACTCCCAAATCTACAGGAATTTCCCAACATGGAGTGGGCCGCTCTTGGCTGAGCTGAGTGGAAGGGTCTGCCGCTTGACTTTGCCTTAATTTCTCTAGTCTGCCTTCGTTTCAAGCAGAAGGCTTTCCCACATTCTCAATCTCC
>NW_015213494.1:0-1686 GCF_001447785.1 Gekko japonicus | reverse complement strand
CCCTGTGAGGTAGGTTAAGCTGAGAATGTATCTGGTCCACGGTCACCTTGCAAGTTCCCATGGCAGAGTGGGGACTTGAAACCGAGTCTTCCAAATCCTGGTCCAATGCCCTCACTTTCTCTCACCTTCAGTTGCCTTCAGGCTGTACAAGTGAAATCATCATGTAGTCAAACCCGATTGGCTATGTAACATTGTGACATCATGATGCTTCATGATTACCTGGGATCAACCACATGACTAAGGGTCTTCACATGGGCTTAAAGCAGATGTCTTATTCATCTAACTGCTTATAAAATCACCCACAGGCTCCGGTCACACGGGAGGTTTAGGGCCGGAAGAGGGACAGATTGGGGGCACAGCAAACGGGCGCGATCAAACTGCAACATCTGGGAAGTGGTGCGCACCCTTCCCTGATTCAGCCCTTCAGCTCGAAAATCCGCTGTAAAAAAAAAACACCTACAGAGCAGGAATTACTGGAAATGCTGCAGCAAGCGCGGCCGTCGGATCACTGGAGCGCTCGTCTTCCGGAGCAATCGAGGCTCCCAGCTGAACTGCGCATGCGCACACATGCGCAGCCAGAGGCCTGGCACTCCCTTCCGTGGCTTTCTCCCCGGCATCTGATCGTGCCGGGGAGCAACTGTACGGCGGCTCACGGGATCTGTGTGATTCCGCCGCCGCGTTTCTCTTTTGGTGCAGCTTTCAAAAGCCGCACTTTGCCCGCATCAATTTCCCCCCGTATGGCAGGGGCCACACAATCTGTATATGTTCGGGGAGAGATATACCTCAGCTATCAGTTTCAGATGGGTTGCCTACTTTAGGCCCCGGTCACACGAGCAGGAAAATCTGCACTGGAAGGGAGGCATTTTAGAGGCAGAGCTAAAAGAAGCACGGGAGCGCGATCTTATGGTCCCCCACGGCTCTGTCCTTAGGCCGTTTGCAGCCAATCACACCAGGGAGGCAACAGCGTAGTCCCAGCAAGGCAACACGACAGTACTGCATTATTGTGTATGCGTGGGTCACGGACAGCTGCTGGATGCTATGGGCTACTGGCACGTCTCCGGTCAGACGCCCGCATGTCTCCGGTCAGACGCCCTCCCGTGCCGCACATTTACCGGAAGCTACTACCTTTTCCCCAGTGCCTTTTAAATCCGCTTCTTCGGGCCGATGGTACGGGTTGAAGACGGGTGCGCTACGCTTCCCAGATGTTGTGGTATGATCGCGCCCGTTTGATGCGCCCTCAATCCATCCCTTTCACAGGGAAAATCCTCCATGTGACCAGGACCATAGCCTGCACTAGAAGAGCCGGATTTGAGTTCAGTAGCCCCTTAGACACCAACAAGATCTTCAGGGTATTAGCTTTTGGCTGCAATCACACACACTAAATAATCCACTTTCAGTGCACTTTCCAACTGAATTTCACCAGGCCCAATCTGCATCTAGCCTTTGCTCCCCTGTTTTACCAAAGCCACGGTGGAACAGAAATTCCCCTCTATATTGCATGCCACTTTCACTGTGATTGATTGTTGGATTTTATGGCAGTGTCCAGACTGCAGGCTGCTTTCACTTCATTTGATCTCTCGGTTTTATGGTGGCTGTCTGCATAGATTTATGGCCATTTTATGGTCATTCCGGGGTGACTCTGCAGTCAGTACAGCTGTTGGACCGGGATATTTGAATGTGGTTTTG
>NW_015213493.1:0-1658 GCF_001447785.1 Gekko japonicus | reverse complement strand
GCCCGTCGTCGCGCCGAAACCGGAAGTCGCGTGCTGATATTTTTGTTTGGCAGGAATTTTTGGATTCTTCCAATGGATTCTTTCAATGAGCTTCAGGTCACCTCTGATGCACCTGGGTCACAAGGTTTTGGAGTTTATTTCTGGGGCCACTGGTGTGCCGAGTGGCCTGGGGAATGGGTCTCAGCTGGTTTGTCTAGGGACCTTACATTTTTAGAGATTTTTTCCTATATTAATTGCAATTTGGCTGTGGGGAGATGTTATCAGATCACACTGTCCATTTCTGGTGTGAAAATTTTGTGGTGGTCCACAAGATCACTTTCCTCACATCCAAATCCCCAAGGGTAATAAGGCTGGTCCGCGCCTTCACGCTTCAGTGCCATAGGCTCAATACGTTGTTTTTTGCTTGGCATGTGCCCAGGGTGGATAATGGGGTGGCTGACACTCTCTCTCGCAAAGAGATGGCGAGGTTTCATCAGCTTGCTCCAGGAGCCGATAGTCTGCTGGCAAGAATGCCCCCGGTGCTCTGGCTGGTTGGAGGGCCGAGGCTTGCAGAGTGATAGGCCTCACCATTGCCCTTGCCCCTAGCACACAGAAAGGGTATGAATGTGCAGTTTGCCAGTTCAATGAGTTTAGGAATGAGGAAGGTTACCCTAAGGTTTGGCCCATCAAGGTGGAGCAATTGATCCATTGGTGCTGTGGTAGGAGGAGATGGATTCTCATCTGCAGACACAGCTATATCTTCTGGGTGGCTCATTGAGCCAATAGATCAGCCATTGGCTCTCAGCTGGGCCTCAGTCAATGGACCATGCTGGAGTGGAGGGAGCACCATGGCCTATGCTGGTCGGGCCTCCTCCCCCTTCTGGTTGGGAGTAGCTCTGGCTCTCCACCTCATGTTCTTGTGATTCATTTGGGTGGCAATGACTTGAGATTCATGAAAGGAAAGGTCCTAGTATTACAAGCCTGGGATGATTTGAGTTTTACTTAGTGCCAGTGGCCAGATACGGTAATTGTTTGGTTCGCCTGGTATGACGTGGCGCCCTTGATCCCAAGGGGATTAAGAGAACCCGGCACAAGGGAAATAAGGAACTCAGGAATATTTTAGAGGTTTGGATGGGTCACTATCTGCCTCAGCCCCAGATTCAGGTTAATTGCCCAGAGCTGTAGAGGGGTGATGGCATTCACCTTTCTGAAATAGGGAATGATATTTTCCTACAGGATTCATGGCAAGGTCTTCGGGTGGTTTTAGATATCTGAGTGGGCGCAGGGGCCTAAGCAGAGGCTTGACCCTTGCGGTGGCAGTGTTATGTCTTTGGGGGGAGTTTTTTGGAGGTTGGTAAGCACCAAACAGTGACCCTGTGGGGATACAAGGGTCTGACAGGATCATCCCTGTGGTTGCGCGGCCAGGGATGAGGATGGCAGATTGCCTTTGGGATTGCAAGGATGGATCCTCCATGCAGGATGTGCAGTTGTGTTGGAGGTATCTTCATGGCATATCCTGTTGCTGTGCTGGCCAGGTGCGAGCCACTTACACTTGGCTCCACCCAGGGGCAGGGTGGCTTGGCCGTTGTATGGCAAGGATGGGGGCTATAGGACCCCACACCTTGACTGTGCTGCTGGTAACTGTTTGCTCTTGGTGTTATGATGTAAATTAAAGAAAG
>NW_015213492.1:0-1779 GCF_001447785.1 Gekko japonicus | reverse complement strand
AGTCCAGTGGCACCTTTGAGACCGACGAAAGCTTGTGCTGGGTATAAGCTTTTGTGTGCATGCACACTTCTTATACCCAGAATAAAACATTATTGATCTTCAAGATGCCACACTGGACTCAAACTTTGTTTTGCTGCTTCAGACCAACACAGCTACCCACTTGAATCTTTCCACATACTAGTTCATACTTTCCATGTATATATGAGCATACATGCCTCTGACCTTTTTCATCCTTTTGTTGTGTTTCCCATTATACCTTTCTCCTATTATGCCTTATTATGACCTTCTCTTTTGTATAGGGTTGCCAAGTCCTTTTTGAGCCGCAGCGGGGGACTCCCGGCTGGCGGCTTGAGCGCTCGCACCGCATGCACATTACCCGGAAGTGACGTGACGCCACCGGGCACGCTGGGGGCGGGGCCACGACCATCCAAGGGAAAACCATAGAGTTTTCCCTCGGATCACCGTCCCCGCCCCCAGGGTGCCCGGCATGGTTGTATCACTTCCGGGTGACGTGCACGTCGGGGTGGGGTCCCCCCCGGGGCCCGATCCACCGGCAGCAGGGAACGGGCCTCTGGGGCGGGTTTTTTCTACTTTTGTAACAATTTGCTGCCAAGATTTTGACTGTGAGGGGAAAAGTGCCTCCAAGGGGGCTCCATTCCTAGACGGGACTCTTCAGTGCCAGGCGGTGCCCTCTTAGCCAGAAGCAGTCATTCTAGGACAGCCAGAAGTAGCCTTCTTGAAAGCACTTCTATCCTTCTAGTTCAAACTGAAGTTGTGCCAGGTTTCAGGCAAACGATATGGTTTCAAGGCTTTGCGCCCCCCCCCCCAATCTTGGGAAAACTACTACCTTCAGTTTTTTTGAAATGTTGTTTCATGCTTGTTCATAGCTGTTGTTCTTCTAGGTTGTGACTGCTTCACCTATTATGTACTGCTCTGAGGTAACTGTCATGTTATCTTACAGAAACAATCTGTCTGTTTTATGTAATAATATCAGTGAGACCAGATCAGTGAGTCCAGAAGAGGGCAAGCAGGATGGTGAGAGGGTTGAAATCCAAGTCTTAGGAGGAAAGGCTGAAAGAGTTAGGTATGTTTCGCCTGGGAAACAGAAGGCTTAGAGGGGACATGATTGCAGTCTTCAAGTATCTGAAGGGCTGTCATGTAGAAGATGGAGCGGATCTATTCTCTCTTGCTCCGGATTGCAAGACTAGATCTAATGGGTGGAAATGACAAGGGAGTCGTTACCGGCTAAATATCAGGAGAAACTTCCTAACTGTAAGAGTGGTTGAGCAGTGGAACAGACTGCCTCGGGAGGGGGTGGATGCTCCTTCGCTGGACGTTTTCAAGCGGAGGCTGGACGACCGTCTTTTGGGTATGTTGTAGGTATGTAGGGCTATCTTTCAGCTATGCTCCTGCAGAGTGCAGGGGGTTGGACTAGATGACCTGCAAGGTCCCGTCCAACTCTAACATTCTATGATTCTATGAAATAAAGCCACATTGCCCTCTTCTTAAAAGTCCTGATCAAGTTCTGGTGTTAGGATCTGCACATATCCCATCGAGAACAGTTTAGTGTGGAGATGCAACATCTGCACATATTTTAATGTGCATTCCAATAGACATCCAAATGTGTGCATCCAGGCTAGTGTGCCCTGTTCTGTTCTGCTGCAGTAAGTCTGCTGATACAGGGGAAATTGTCTGAGTGGCTAATGTAAGGGCAGTAGGTTCCCTCTCTTTCCTGAGACACTGATGTGCTCTGTTGAGCAACCCTTGCATTGGCAGGGA
>NW_015213491.1:0-1669 GCF_001447785.1 Gekko japonicus | reverse complement strand
AAAATAGCCCTGATCTTGACAGTGATGAATCTTGACAGTTTTGAAACTCCAATTCCATCTGTGCATGCCAAAACCATATGAAAACTCAATGTCTTTGGTTAAGATTTTGACACCTTTCAAGCAATAAAATCTAACTGTTGTAGTATTGGTTTTCTGTCAAGTGTGAAACATGCTGACTTTAAAAAAATCACGACTGGAAAGGAAATTCCCATCTTTTCCAGCCCTGATGCTGAAAAGCTCAGCAGAGCGTTTTCAGGAGATGGTTGATAAAAGGAATGCAGTCTTCTGTCTCCAGTCTGCTCATCAGAGCAACATGGGTCAGTCAGCTTGGAGCAGCATCAACAACTTCCTGTAAACAAGCAAGCACTTTCGATATTGTTTTCTTCAGTATATAGTGATATATTTTTTTGAGCTGACACCAGTACTCTTCCAAAGAAAACACTGGGGGGAAAGAGGGCTTGTAAGAGGGAGATTCATCAGCCACGAATAGCTTGCAGTGCAATCTCCTAGAAATCATCCCTTGTGTCTGCTCTGATTTCTTGCTAAAATAGCAGAGGGACCCAGATGAAGATGGGGAAATCTGGCTGATGCAGAGGGTCCAGGAAGGCTTTCTACTGCCCTTTTCTTCTGTAAGATGTGTAGCATGATCACAGGATTCCCAACTGGTGCACGAGAAAAGACAAAACACATTCGTGAGTTTCTCCATAGCCGTCTCTCCCAATTGATTTTCTTATGGTCAGGTACCATCACTGTCTATCCTACCATAGGATGCCGATACAAAAAATTGTTCCATGGGAGAATATAAAAAAACCGTTTCCTTAGGTTCTGTCACGGTAGAGCCAGGGAGTCAGGCTGGGAGGGTGGGTCACAAGACAAGTCCGAGGGTCAGCCAGGAGAGCAGTCAGCAGAACGTTAAACAAGTCCCAAAACACCAGACAAAGCCGTAGTCAAACGTTACCAGAGATCAGAGTCCAGAGAGGAAAGCCGAGAGTGTCGTCAGATTCAAAGCTGGGGGTCAGGAGCCAGAGCAGAAGTTAAAAAACACAGGCCGAGTCCAAAAAGCCACAAAGTCAAACAGGAATCAAGGTGCAGATCTTCTGGTTCTACGAACAAGGTTGCCAGCACAAATTGCTCGTGGCCAGAGGCCCTACTAAATAGTGCTCTGGCTCATTAACCCATTAGCACCTTTGTGCAAGGTCCTGGCTGCTGTTAAAACTCAGGGCTCAAGGATCTCCGCCCTCTTGAACGTGCTGCTTTTCATCGGCTAGCCAGATCCTGACGTCTCCTATCCCTAAGCCGGCTTACAGGTGAGGGAGATGCAGGTGGTGAGCTGCTTATGGCCCAATCAATCCCAGGTGCAAACCGTCCTGTAGTTGGCTCAGATTGCTGTGTATCCTCTTCCGTACTTACAGTAGGTGCAGATCCTGATGCTTCTTCAGCTCTTAAAGGCACGGAATCCTCCCCCTTAGGCTGTCAGGAGCTGGATCTGGGGCTGAGTCAAGGGCAGGTATGACAGGTACTCCACCCCCTGCTGGCTGTCCTATAATACGGTAGGGAAAAGGCTTTCAAGTGAAATGTACGTTCGTCTCTATTATTATGGAGTTTGTATCTATATCTATTTATATTTTATATTTTATATTTTATTTTATTTGTTTATTTTTTTAAAAAA
>NW_015213490.1:0-1698 GCF_001447785.1 Gekko japonicus | reverse complement strand
AGGTAATGCTGATTCTGTGAAAGGCAGATATTGAGAGGGGAGGGCCGGAAGGGTTGCCTCAGTGCTTAGTTCTCCTGGCCCTTTCTTACACGCCCAGGGAAATGCTGATTGCCACTTTGGGGCCAGGAAGCAATTGTTCTCCAGGGTAGCTTGGCTGGAGATCCTGGAGGCTCTTTTGCCATCTTCTGGGAGTGGAACGTGGGTCACTGGGGGTGTGGAAGGGGAAGTATTTGTGAATTTCCTGCATTGTGCCGTGGTTGGACTAGATGACCCTGGAGGTCCCTTCCAAATCTGATTTCTAGATAAAGGTTGCCTGCAACCAATGGGGACACATGGTGGCTTATGTCATTCTCTTCCATTTTATCCTCACAACAACCCTGTGAACTAGGTTAAGCTAAGAACATGTGACAAGCCCAAGGTCATCCAGCAAGCTTCCACGGCACAAGTGGGGATTCATACCCAGGTCTCCTAGATACTGGTCTGACACTCTTAGCCACACTGGCTTAATGTGTGGAAATGGGCAAGTGAAGGTTTTCATGGCACAAAGGTCAATAACCTCACCGGGTGAATAGCATCCCATTAAGCCTCTATTGAAGGGAGAGGGCTTTTTTCCTCCAGGCAGCTGGCAACTCTGCAAACAGGTAGGTCCTCCTTCAATAAAATTAAAATTACCTAAACCTTCCATTCCTAAAATGAAACCATGACGTCAAACATGACATTATTTCCTGTATCAATTTTTAACCCACTAGAAAAGATAATAATGCTAGGAAAAACTGAAGGCAGCAGGGAAAGGGGAAGACCAGAGATGAGATGGATGGACTCCGTCAAGGAAGCCACCACGGCCCTCAGTTTGCAAGACCCCTGAGCAAGGTGGTTAATGACAGAACATTTTGGAGGACATTAATTCATAGGATCACCATCGATCAGAAGCAATTTGATGGCACCTAACACAGAGAAATGTTGCCGGTACCAACGTTTATGTCTACGTGAGTTTTCTTGAGTCGAAGCTCAGATCTTCAGGTGCATATTGGAAGGAAATCGTTTTGCATACATTTATAAGGAAAATTAGTGTGTGTGTCAGGGAGGTTCATATGTTTACTCATGCACCAAAAAACCAGGTAATTTCAAGGCAATTATAAGTTTAAGATACCCAGCTTAAAGTGTCAAGTGTGCCAGCATGGTGTAGTCGTTGCAGCAGTCAAACCTCCACTCTGCCATAGAATCTTGCTGGGTGGCCTCGGACAAGTCATTCTTAGCCTAGCCTCAGCTCAGCCTATTTCTGAAGCCGTTTGATCAGCTTTTTTGCTTCCAATTGAACATGCCTCTTAGTATGGCAAATGCAGCTTATTTAACAGAGTAATGATTTCAAGTTATGTGTGTGTGTTTCTTTAAATGGTTGGTAAATGTCAGAAGAACAAGGGGGTGAAAGAGGGAGAAGAGTGAGTGAGTTGATTGGTTGGTAACTGAGAGTGTGTGGGTGGAGCTAGGAGGTGTGGGTGTGTGGGGAGAGAGAAGGCAGAGCATTCAGTTTGAAGTCAGCAGCTGCCAGTTGTGGTCAATCTACATGGAGTCTGAGAAGTAGTCTTCGAACTAGAATCATTTAGAAGTTCTGTGAAAGGCATGAAGGTTCTAAAGGAGGAAGGTTCTAAAGGAGAAATGTACTTAAGGGGGCAATTTAGGCAAAATCTGATATCAAAG
>NW_015213489.1:0-1655 GCF_001447785.1 Gekko japonicus | reverse complement strand
TAGAAAATTTACAAAAATAAACGTATTTTATAAAAAAGACCTCACTCAAGCTTGGCCAAAACAGCCTGGAACAAAGCCCAAACGCATCCTTTCTAAACTCCTTTCAGCCAATAGGAATCAAGAGAGGAGTTAATTAAAATAAACGTGCTAAAATACCAGCCCATCTCAAGCTGATAAGACGAACTTTTGCTAGTGTGAACTTTTGCCTAGATAGATTTTATTAACTGCGATGTCAAAAAGACCCCTAGACAGATATGTTTAGGCTTTGGAGGCCATGAAATGTGGCTCCAGGCAAAGGTACATCTACCGGGCAAGGCTTCAGTTTTTACCCCTAGGCTGCCAACAAAAGAGCAGAGGCTTATGGGACTTAAGAACCAAGAAACCAAAGTCAGTTACAGCAAAACCTACGAAGCATAGAGGAACAGAAAGACCCGGGGGCTTGGGTAACCCCAAATTCTGCAACAATCTGCCCACAAACACACACGAAACACACAGAGAGTGTTCAGCAACTTCTGCCAATTCCTGTCCCAACCACAAATATTAGGAACCCCCTTTATAGCCTGTAGGTAGGAACCAGGTTGCACAGGTAGTTAATCATCAGCTTCCCTAATCCCTCTGTCTACATGCTTGCTAGTTGGAGTTTGAAAACAGCCCATCCACGCTGCTTCCCTCAAGGAGTCTTATCACTCCGGTTCAGCGCCAATCGGCTGACGTTTAATAAGTCAATAGACAGTAAACTGCAGGCACGGTCATGCCACGGAGCTACCAGCCCTTCCGCTCAATGGGTGTTGAATATTTAGCAGAGTAAATGAAGTGCAGCGAAGAAAAAATTTACTGCAAAATTAGGATTACATGGAAAGAAAACATTAACGATCTAAGTCTAACTAAACTCATCTTTCTGGTTCTGAGCCGTCTTGTTTCCTTCTTCCCTCTGACCACCAGAAGGAAGGAATGGAAGATTCATTCCCCAAAGCTACACCCCATGTACACGTGCAGAATAGCATGAACTATCTCCAATACATTGATTCGCCAATAGTCAATCTTAAAGCCACCTCAGTAAGAATAACTCCTCCCCCTTTTTGGTGGGAAGAATCTACTCCACACCTCATTGGTTCTATGCTAAACTTGCTATTATTAGCTGACAGAAACATCAGTTTAACCCTTTCATGACTGAAGGGATGAGACTTGCAAAACCCAACAACGAGGGACCCACGCTTTGGACTCGCGGGGACATGGAGTAAAATGAAATCAACCCACAAGTCCCACCCCCCTGGAGCCCAAACTACCAGCACAGATTGATTTTTTTTTGCATTTGAAACCCTGCAGGGGAAATCAGGCTGGGACATTATTTATTGGATTAAATAACAGACGCATCGATTTTGCTTTGTGAGAGTCAAGCGACAGTGGGGGAGGGGTAAGGACTTGGGCTGCCACCGGTTTGCGCCTATCCTTGAGAACGCTCCCCAGAAGGGTTGAGAAAGAACAAAGATGCCGTAATTTATGGGTTTACGACGGGCGTGGCCCACCTCGATACTACCACCTCCCCAAGCCCTAATAAACTGACGTCTGTTCTGCAGAAATGTCAAAACATATGAAGCTGCCATGTACTGAATCAGACCACTGGGCCCCATCTAGTTCAGAATTATCTGTTAACT
>NW_015213488.1:0-1684 GCF_001447785.1 Gekko japonicus | reverse complement strand
CCAGCTAATACAGAGGTTCTGTGGCTGGGAGGGCGGGGGCGATTCAGTATTAGGGAGTCAACTCCCAGCCCTTGATGGGGTGCCTCTGACACCAGCACCTATCATCAGGAGCCTGGGGATGATCTTGGACCCCGCTCTGTCTATGGAGGCCCAGATCGCCAATGTTGTATGTCGGGCATTTTTCCAACTGTGCCAAGTTAGGCAGCTGGCCCCCTACCTGTCTCGCCCCAACCTTGCCACAGTAATCCATGCAACAGTCACCTCCAGGCTGGATTGTTGTAACTCGTTTCACATAGGGCTACCCTTGAGACTGACCCAGAAACGCCAACTGGTACAAAATGCAGCTGTGCGGGTCCTTACAGGGACTCCAAGGAGGGCACATATCCATCCAGTGCTGCATGAGCTGCACTGGTTGCCAGTGGAGCACCATATCAGATTCAAGGTTTTGGTGCTTACCTTTAAAGCCCTTAACCGTCAGGGACCTACGTATCTTTGGGACCGCCTCTCCCAATATGTCCCCCAAAGGGCATTGAGATCAGCAGATAAGAATCTCCTGGTGATTCCCGGCCCCAAAGATATTTGGCTGGCCTCAACCAGGGCCAGGGTTTTCTCAGCCTTGGCCCCAGCCTGGTGGAACTCTCTGCCTAATGACATCTGTGCCCTGTCCGATCTATTAAAATTCTGCAGGGCATTCAAGGCAGAGATGTTCCACCAGGCCTTTGACTGAGGCCAGCGATGGTCCCTTTACATCTGCCCAGCACCCTCCCCTCCCCCCATGAGGACCTGAAGGCTAAATATGTCATCTTGTTTAAAATGTTTAAATATCCATGTTGAATGTTTTAATACTGAATTCTGTAGTTTTAACTGGTTTTAAAATTGTATTGGATTTTATGTTGTTGCAAACCGCCCTGATGCCCGTGCAAGTGGGGAAGGGCAGTAAAAAAATCGAAATAAATAAATAAAAGGAAGATTAACTCTGGGAGTTTGTTATTGCTCACCAGATCAAAGGTTAGAGGATGATTTAAAAACAGCAGAAGAATTAAGGAAAGCAGCTAGATGAAATAACTGTGCCATACCAGGTGATTTTAACTACCCACACATTGATTAGGTCAGTATGTATTCAAGTCAGGAGAAAGAGATTGGGTTTCTAAATACTCTCAATGACTGTACCATGGAGCAGATGGTCACAGAACCTACCGGGGGGAGGCGATCCTGGACTTGGTCCTAAGCAGGGCTTTTTTTCTGGAGGAATGTGCCAGAACAGAGTTCGGGAACCTCTTCAATAAAATTCTTTTAAAAATGTTTAAAAGTTCATGAGTTTTCAGTATACAGATTGAAAACTTAATTTCCCTCTTGAGAGTTCTGGCACCTCTTTTTCCAAAAAGAAAAGCCCTGGTCCTAAGTAATGCTTAAGACCTGGTGAGAGATGTAAATGTGATATTACCACTTGGGAACAGTGACCACAATGCTATTAAGGTTAGCATTTATGTAAATAGGGAGTTGCTCCAAAAGACCAATATTCTCTCAAATGAGGGGGCTTGTGAAGAATTAACTGAAAGGAAAATTCGGCCAATCTAAGGCCTGCGTTATTAAGTATAAGATCTTTTGAGTTACGGCTAAATGAAAGAAAATAGGGGTTCCTCTGTATCCGCATAATCTAATTGTAGGCATAAGGATTGGTTAT
>NW_015213487.1:0-2003 GCF_001447785.1 Gekko japonicus | reverse complement strand
TGAACCTGGGACCTCCTGCCTGCCCAGCAGATGCTCTACCCCAGAGCCAGCTCAGAATGAGCCCCCTCTGCCAGAGCAGCAAGTTTTCAGCCTAGAAAGCCTTCCAGATTAAACTTCCAGATCTGGTGCTCCTTGGTCCTCAGGGTGACTCTGGAAAGGCTGCCAATGGCTCACCCCCGGGCAGGGTCGCGTCACGTGTGTGCGTGTGGCCCTCTCTCCATGCAGGCTGCGTGTATGAGGGCCGGGAGCGTGCGGATGGCAGCCGCTGGCTTTCCTCCTCCATGCCATGCATGGCCTGCATGTGCCTGGACGGCGTGGCCACCTGCGCCGAGATCGTCTGCATCAGCTCCTGCCTCAACCAGATCGAAGTCCCCGGGGAGTGCTGCCCACTGTGTGCAGGTGTGGAGTGGGGCCCTTCGGGGGGTGGGGGTGGAGGGAGTGTGAAGCGGTCCATTGGGTGTCGGGGGTGGGGGTGCATGCAAATTTGGGAAGGAGGAAGAGGTGGGACCCAGGGGCTTTGGGACCAGTGTTCCCTCTAAGCTGAGTTAGTGTGCGCCAGCTCACAGTTTTTCAGCCTCCAGCTCACACATTTTTCTGTTACCTCCGGAAGGGATGGGGCTCCAGAGCAAACTGATTTACGCAGCAGCCAAATCGCTTGCTCACGACTTTAATGCCAGGAGCCCACAAAGTGGAATTTTTGCTCACAAGGCTCCACAGCATTGGTTGGGACCCGGCAGGGGTCCTTTCGTAGAAAAAGAGGTGCCGGAGCTCATTAGCATAACTCATTAGCATAACTTATTTGCATATGCCACACCCCCTGACATCACCGGTCAGGCTCCACTAGATTGTTTTGGATTGCTGGGGGAGCTCTGCAACTTACCTGGCTGCTTCTTGCTCTGACTGAGGGCTGCTGAGAGCAGGGGGTGGGGCTTGTTGCATGTGCCCGCCCCCTGGGCTCTTTACTGCCGGAGCTCCGCTCCTGTGTGCTCCTGCAGGAAATGACCCCTGGGACCCGGGAGCCCAGGGGCCTGGTTTCTTCATCCTCATTTGAGTGGGGAGATAATATTGCGCCGTCACGTATTTAGCTGTCTGGAAGTCTTCGCTAGGGTGTGGGGAGAATGGGAATAGGGGTGCCAACTTTGGGTAGGGAAATTCCTGGAGAATTGGGGGAGACCAGGCATGCTTCTCTCAGTTCAGTCAAAAATTTGTTATTTGCCTCCAGCCTGAAGATTCTATGTAGGGTTCCCAAGTCCAAATTCACTTACTGCAGGGGAGTCCCACGTCGTCCCGGGAGTCTGTGCGTGCACTCCGCCATGACGATGCCACCCGGAAGTGACGTCATCACGTCGGCACGTTGGGGGCGGGGCCACTAGGATTAGAGGGGAAACCATAGAGTTTTCCCTCAAATCATAGAGCGTCCCACCCCCAACGTGGCCAGAGGTGACATCCTCACGCTGTGGGCGTGTGCCAGAAGGGGGTGGAGTTCCCCCCGGGGCCCAATTCACTGGGGTCGGGTAACGGGCCTCTCGGGCGGGGGTTTACCCGCCCCCCGAGGGGGCCTTGGCAAGCCTAATTCTACGCTACGCTGCGCTTCCCAAAGTGTCTGATTCATAAAATGGCCAGAGATGTCTTTTGAAAAACCTCCAGTCTCTTCAAAATGTCTGGAAATTTTACGTAGAAGCCTAGAACTGGAAACTACATTCACATCTCTGTCCCACACACTTCCTGGCCCCAAAGTGGCGATCGGCATTTCCCTGGGCATGTAAGAATGGGTCACAAGAACTAAGCCCTGAGGCAACCGTCCCTGCCTTCCCCCTCAAGGTCTGCCATTTGAGATGAGGGTGAAGGAGATATTACTCTCTCTGTCGGTGGGTCAGGACCCAGGGCCCCTGATTTCCCCTCCTGCCTTTGACTCTGTGCCGAGGCTTCAAAACAGACCCTGGGTCTGGTTTTGCCTCAGTTTCCCCTCTCTCAACCCTCCTTCAAATATCAAAGTGAGCCCA
>NW_015213486.1:0-1690 GCF_001447785.1 Gekko japonicus | reverse complement strand
CATCCGGAAGGTAGTGCTCAAAAGGTAGTGCCTTTTAAAGGCGCATTTTCGGGCCGAAGGGCCGGAACGGGGACGGGTGCGTGACGCTTCCCAGATGTTGCAATGTGATTGCGCCCACTTTATGCGCCCCCGATCCGTCCCTCTTGCGGGGCAAATCCTCCCATGTGACCGGGGCCAGAGTCCACCTTTTTGTCTCAGTGAGCTGGTCTGTGTTGCCTGGACATCAGTTGTAATCCAGGGAGATCTCGAACTATCACCAGGAGTTCCGTAGCCTTAAGGCTGGGGAAAGCAGTGCCATTAACACAGAATACACCAGTTAGTCAGGATTTGGCCAAAGTAGCAGAAATGAGTGGGGGCTTGAGGGGGCCTCTGCAACCAGCTGCAGCTCTGGCTTAGAAAGGGTAATTTCCCGAGAGGAGCAAGATGCAAGGTTACCAGCCTCAAGCTGCAACCTGGAGTTACCTCTGAATTACAACTGATCTCCAGACCACCAAAATCAGTTGCCCTGGAGGAAAGAGCAGCTTTATGGGATGGACTCTGGAATCACGTCCCTGCTGACCTCCCTTCCTAGACCCCGGTCCCAAATATCCAGGAATTTCCCAAGCCAGAGTTGGCACCCTGAGCAAAAACGAGAAGATGACCACCCTCAGCCTCTTTGGTGAGTTCAGTTTCCAGGGACAATGGCACAACTGAGGAAAAGCTCTTCCCACGAAAGACCCAGAGCTTGAAATACCAGTGCAAGAGGAGGGTAACACAGCTCCTGCTCAACATGAGGCCTACAGCAAAGGGTCTTTGGAAGTCAGTGAGTCCTTCACATTTTCGAAATGGACTTGGGGAGGGTGATACAGGGCTGGACCCCAAAGTGCTTTTGGGTCAAGTTGCTAAAACGGTTTCCATTTATCTCAATGCGACAGGAGCCTGTCTGTGAGAAGATATTTGCATCTGAATGTGTATAACAAAGGAAGCATCTGAAGCCAGTGCAGAATGATATGGGGGAGCTGTGCACTTGCACAAAACAAACATTCTCTCACACACACGTAGAGTTGCCAGGTCCTTCCTAGTCCCCAGTGGGGGACTTTGGGGAGCATTTCTGGAGGGGGCAGGGATGTCCCCAATGTGATGACACCCTGCAGAAGTGACACCATCCCACTGGGGACTGGTGCTCCGTGCGCCTGCATCCCAAGCGACTAATTCATTGCTTGGAGTTCAGCCCCCCGCTTGTTTAAATGCTTTCGGCAACAAGCAAGTTCAGGTGTGTGGCTGGCGGCCACCCTTCTCCCTCCCCTCCTGTCGATCAGCTGGAGGGCCCTTTAAATCTTACAGGAAGGGAGAAAGAGGGGTGGCCACTGTTGGTTGCTGCTGGGGGAGGGGCTTCTGCCCATGAAATTAGGGGATCCCCCGCCCCCAGTTGGGGACTGGCATCCCTACACACACATCGTGTTCTGGTGTAAACCACGCAATGTCTAAAGAACTACTCGATAAAGATCTCAGTGGCTAATTCTGTAGTCAGTGTGTACTGGCTTCAAATATGAGGGTCCCAAATGAATTGCCCCTTAGATAACACAGCCCTGAAACAATTCTAAAATTTACAACTTAGAACAAAAGTCTCCCTCTCTTAACAGTTTCCATACACAAATCATAGTTGCCTTAAACAAGGTGTCAAGAGCCTATGATTAAGGTTCAAGCTCCC
>NW_015213485.1:0-1657 GCF_001447785.1 Gekko japonicus | reverse complement strand
TGCTTTTCTCAGGTTTGTAGAATGATCTATCTTGTCTCTCAATTGCCCCAGCCTCTGGATTTAAGTATTCACAGATTTGGCCTCATTGAGGTTTAGATACATTGATATATTTGTTAATTGCAATGTCAACAACCCTTATAAATTTTAGCAGTCTCTAGAGTGTGCCAGATAAGACAATTGTCAGGATAGTTTGATTGGGAATGAACTACTGCAAAACTGTAGGTAAATATATATTGGTTGACCTGACTTGTATCTTTTCTACCCACTTGTAGTCGATGTATTGGCCATGGTCAAGATTACCTTACTAGACTTTAACTGGAACATTGACAACAGTTATTCATACAAGAGTCCTCAATACTTTAGCATGGTCACTGTATTTTTTAAAGTACATACTATGTTCTTCAGGCAGTATCTTGTCATGTTCAAGCAAATGTTAGCTTGAACTTGTGTTCAAACTTAGATCTATTTGCTATGTGAAACACCAGTCAAGTTCCTCATCAATCTGCCTGACTAAGCATAATGTATAAGCAATCCTAAACTGAGTTATACCCTTCTTAGTCCATGGACTTCAATGGATTTAGAAGTATATAACAATTTAGGATGGCTTGTTAATTTGCATTACAATCTAAAAGAACACCAAAATGTAATCCAAATACATTCTAGACAAACCTGTTCTATAAAACCTAGGTGCATCTGAGTCATCTTCTGCAAGTGGACGTGGAAGGCTTTGCACAAACTATATTTGTAATTAACTGAGTATTCTGCTTGTAAAAAGGCTGGCACATTAAATAATATGTGTAATTCTTCCAATATGTGTATAAAGTGTGCAGAAGTTCTGTGGATTACAGCCATTTGCTTCACTATAATTAGACCTAAAAAAACCTAAATAGGCAAAGTTTATGTGTCTAATGTAAATCCTAGACATTTTTAACTAGTAATAAAGAGTCTTCATCCCTGACATATTGTCACGTTATTCTGTTGCAGTTCCTAATCAACACATCCTAGGGGTGATTGCTCTCACATTGTTTGAAGAGTATGTATACTGGACTGATGGAAAAACCAAGTCAGTCAACCGTGCCCATAAAACTTCTGGAGCAGATAAAGCATCACTGATTAACTCATGGCATGCCATCACTGATCTCCAAGTATATCATTCATATAGACAACCTGATGGTAAATATATTTTATGTGTATTCAGTCAAGCACATCAGTATCTCACATTTTGTTAGTGTTCTGGCGGTTTTGCTTACCAAGAAGTGTAAGTAGTTTTATTTTGCATTGCTTAGGAAGTAAAACACAGGTAAGAGTAAAGATTTCCAAGCTTCTTTACAGATAAAATCTTGTCACTGTGCTGAGACTTAACTCCCTTGACCTCCTTTGGATTCAGTATTCGACAGCTTCAGCTGGCTCCCTCATTCCAACGTTGACAGGATCCTGCATGCTGTTAAGCCAACCATATGCCTCTTGGACCTCTGTCCCACATGGCTGGTAAAAGCTGGTGGTGAGAGAATACTGGGCCTCCTGGTGGACATTATCAATCTGTCAATGGAATCAGGAGTCTATCCAGCAAGGTTGAAAGAGGCTTCGGTGGTACAACTCTTGAAAAAAAAAATCTCTGTATTCTACCGTTCCTTCCAATTACCACCCAGTTTTGAAT
>NW_015213484.1:0-1684 GCF_001447785.1 Gekko japonicus | reverse complement strand
AGTTCTTTTTCTTCTGGCAATAACATTTACTCAGACTTATATTCCCCACGAGCGGAACCCAATGATCTGGAGTGGGAAAACAATATGGAGATGTGTAATGCCTGACTAAACACTGCAGGGACAGATGGAGACCTCAACACAGGACTGGCATGCTCAGTGGCAGACCCATAGCAAGCAGCAGGTATAGATCTTCATGGTCTCTGTGCAGACACCAACCTCTGAAACTTCTAGAGTAATCCTTCAACATATTTTTGTCAGGCTTTCTCCTCAGCTCTGGGGGGCAGGCAGCAACTGCACATGGCTGGAGCTGAGGGGAAACCCACAGTTCCTTCTCTACCGTGCCATTTATACCTTGCCTCTCAGTCTCTTCAACCTTCGACACTTTTATCATCATCCTTCTTTGGTTCCTGCAGATTTCACTTCCCAGTTCCTCTTGCCTTTTATAATAATAAAAAATAATTATTTGGACTGTTTCTTCACCCTCCATCTCCACCCCTTTCCCCCTCCTATCCCCTCAGATTGGCAGTGTGTGGAAGGGGCTGTTTTCTTCAAATAGTGCCAGGGCTATAAAGCCAAGATTCCTTCCAATGATGGGCATGATCTTGGCCTTTTGTGTTTTGAAGAAGGCCACCGTGTTGATTCCTGTACTCATTGCTGAAGATTCACTAAACAAGCTAGAAAAATTTGAGCTGCCCATCTTTGGACTTCCCTTCTTGAGGGTCCCTGTGACCTTCAGTGGCGCAGACTGCTCCAGACTCAGCAACACCACCTCGCCCAACCTTACTGTGGAGAACTTTGGTTCTTTAGGCCAGTTCAGCCTCTTCAGCTCTGACTGCACCTTAAAATGTCAAGTTCACTAAGAGGACATTGGGTTCGACCTCCTTCAGTTTGACCTCAAAGACAACGAAGCACTCTAACCAGGCACCAACCTCAAAGTTAACATCGACAAGTCACGCCAGACTAACCTTATCTCTTTTTTTAAATAAACTTTCTACCTTGCTGAATCTGGGGAATGCTGTAGACATAGTATATCAGTTTCAGTAATGCTTTTGATAAGGTTCCACATAATATTCTTGTTGACAAGTTGGTAAAATGTGGTTTGGATCCTGTTGCTGTTAGGTGGATCTGTAACTGGTTGACAGATGGAACCCAAAGAGTGCTTGTTAATGGTTCCTCATCCTCTTGGAGATGAGTGACAAGTGGAGTGCCTCAAGGATCTGTCCTGGCAGGGATCTGTTTTGTTCAACATCTTTATAAATGATTTGGATGAAGGAATAGAAGGAATGCTTATTAAATTTGCAGATTATACAAAATTAGGAGGGGTGGCAAATGTGGTAGAAGACAGAGTCAGGATACAGGATGATCTTGACTGGTTGGAAAACAAAGAAAATGAATTTCAACAGAGATAAATGTTAAGTTTTCATTAGGTAGGAAAAAT
This sequence comes from Gekko japonicus, assembly GCF_001447785.1. NCBI lineage: Eukaryota > Metazoa > Chordata > Lepidosauria > Squamata > Gekkonidae > Gekko > Gekko japonicus. The sequence continues at coordinate 246 of NW_015213484.1, read as the reverse complement.
CATATACATAATTATAGGATGGGGGAGACTTGTCTTGGCAGTAGTATGTGCAAAAAGGATCTAGGGGTCTTAGTAGACCATGCACTGAACATGAGTCAGTAGTGTGATACGGTAGCTAAAAACGCAAATATGATTTTGGCCTGTATCAACAGAAGTATAGTGTTGATATCAAACAAAGTGGTGGTATCACTTTACTCTGCTCTGGTTAGAGGATGATGGGGTGTCTGGAGACCAAGTCCTATGAGG
>NW_015213483.1:0-1701 GCF_001447785.1 Gekko japonicus | reverse complement strand
TATACCCTTCTAAGCCCATTGTTTTCAATCTACTTAAAAGACCATAACTTGATTTAGGACTGCATTGTGTGCTCTAGTTTGCCGAGTAAGGCTTTTTATAGTGTTTCTGTAATAATATGGCACAGTCTACAGATGCATGTTCCCAGTGCTCTGCAACAATTATTACAACATAAATTGCTGGTGGTGACTATGTTCTAGTTTCTACAGAGAGGGTAATTCTATGACTGTGCTAAATCACTTCAGTAACCATCTAGCATGTCAGGGACCCTTGTCTGAGACACCTAATTTTTTAGGTGCAGGATTTTTTTTTTAATGCACACAATCCTCATATGCAGTCAGAAGTTATATAGCCCAGCCATAATTCTGTACCTTAGTGAGAGTGAGTCCAACCTGATATGCCTTTTAAAAAGCCTCTTTTTACTAAAACTAAAGTAATAAAATATGTCATGTTTATAATTTAACTACATCTGATTTTAATTTGTATTTGTTTCAGTTGCAACTCATACAAATGGATTAAACAGTGTTCAAAGTGAATTGATCAAACATCTCTCAGTTTCATTAAACTAGGAAATTAAATGAGATTTGAACTAATTGTGAAAGATCACAGTGGTATGAATCTGAAGACTTATTAAGGAGATGAACGCCATTCATGAATTTGAAAGAGGGTTGATTTATTTTTCAATTTGTCTGTAGTAAACAAGGGAAGACTAGTGTGATCAGCTTACTTCCCCTCTTGTTGAAATTTTACCAGCCATTCTTATTATCTTAAGGAATTCTAGGCCATTACTATTATCTGTCATTAGACATGCCACCTGATCTTATGCATTTGTACTTGACAGAAGTTCCATGACTTTTAATGGGGCTTACTTGCATATATATATGCACACAGGTTAGCAGAGAGCAATCCTAAACAGGTCTACTAAGAATCATACTCCAATCTATTCAGTGGGTTTTTCTCCCAGGAAAGTGTTCTTAGGATTGCCCTGTTAACAGTCTAACCTAAGTATGCATAGTCAGGAGTGTTTAAGTCCATTGAAATCAATGAATAGAAGCAACCTAATTCTCTCTGATATTAGGCTGCTGGACACCCAACAATTATTACAGGAATAACAACACAGTACTTGAGTTGCACAGGATAGCCCACAGCGCAATACAAATTGTATCATTTTACTATTTTATTTAGTGATATCATAACATTCACGCTGTGATCTAATTGGCTAGGCTCATCTATCTGACCCATCCAGCAAATGTCTCTCTCTAAAGGAGCTTTCGTTGCCCTCAGTGATGTCAACTAGTAGCAGGTCTAATCTCTCCCTTATTTCTCCCTTATATATAAAGCCGTAGTGGGGCCCAATGTTCCAATTCACACCAACAGTGTTTGGAGGCTTGAACTGTCAGTCAGAAGAAGCTGGCTGGGTTGCCTGGCTGCTTTCTGTAGTCCCGCCCATGTCAGCCCCCGCCAGAGTGTTCAGGTCAGTCTGCTCTGGGCCTCTGACAGGAGAGGACCATCTGCAGACTGAGTGCAGGGACGGGGCTTCTATGGCTGGGCCGCTTCAGCCCACTCTTCTCTGATTGGGCCAGTGTTTCAAGGTCATTTGCATATGGAAGCTGATTGGACTTCACTCCATTCCGCACCTCAAACTCCCTCCCCCCCCTCCGCAAGATAGTTGACATTGTCAGTTGCATATGGGACCTACTGTA
>NW_015213482.1:0-1749 GCF_001447785.1 Gekko japonicus | reverse complement strand
ATTATATTTAGTGCTTTGAGTACTTTGGGGGGGGGGTTATTTATACGGAGGATTTCTTCCATTCTTTTTGCAGCCTCCAGGTGCGGCCTGGAGTTTTCCTGGAAATTTTAGGGTTGTCAGGTACCCATTGGCTGCTGCCACTCTGGCAACCAGTGATAGAAAACTAAAGTAAAAAATTGCCATTGGCACAACAGTGTCACATCTTCTGGGGGGGGGGGAAAGAAGTGACATAATGCCTCTCTAGGAATGACTGGAACTCTATGGTAAAAGTAAAAGTAAAACATTGCCGTAGGTGCAACAGCGTTATAGCTTGGGGGGAGGGACGACAGAAGTGACATAGAGTTTTCAATGCACCAACCAACCCACCCCGACCTCCACCTTATCTGGAATTACAACTGATCACCAGACATCAGAGATCAGTTCTCCTGGAGAAAATAGAAGCTTCAGAGGGTGGACTTTATGACATCATATACCCACTGAGCTCTCCCCACCAAACTCCACCCTCCCCAGGATCTGCTCCCAAATGTCCAGGAATTTCCCAGCCTAAAGCTGGCAACCCTAGTTGAGCTGATCTTGAGGAAAGAAAGGATAAAAAAAAATCAGTTAAATTCAAGTTCAGCAAAACTGCAGTAAACTGTTATCTCTACCTTGAAACAAAGTTCTCTAAGGCACTATTGCTGAAAGTGGTAGTGAAGCACAATAAATAGATTTAAAGTAAAAGCATATTGTATTACAGAAACAAACATGACAGTAACTTGTACAAACCTTTTTTCCCCCTTCATTCTATGGGCTATTCCCACACAGTGAACATAGAGACTCGTACTGTGGTCCTTTGGATAAATACTTTACATTTATATAGTACTTTCTAATGTTCAGGGGCTGTGGTGGCTGAAGTCTTTAAGATGCTGAACTGCAGACCAGAAGGTCAGTAGTTCAGCAGTTCGAGATCCAAGTACCACATGACGGAGTGAGCTCCTGTCTCTGGTCCCAGCTCCTGCCAACCTAGCAGTTCAAAACCAAGAAATTGCAAGTACATAAAGAGGTACCGCTTGGGTGGGAAGGTAACAGCATTCCGTGCGCCTCGGCATCTAGTCATGCTGGCCACAGGACCATGGAAATGTCTTTGGACAGCGCTGGCTCTTCGGCTTGGAAATGGAGATGAGCACCACATCCCTTGAGTCAGATTCGACTGGCTTTCAAGCAAAGGAATATACAAATATATACAAGGGGGACCAGCAATTCAAAGCAGTACAATAGAAATTATAAACATCATCAAGCATCAATTCTGTACTAGTTATTATTGTCTATTCATTGTGATTTGTGAACTCACAGCAATTTTTCATCATCATTATTGTATTTCAAGCAAAGGAAACCTTTACCTTCTAATGTTCAAAGGACTTCACATGCCCTGTTATAATCCTTAACACTGCAGGAAGTTTGGAACAATTTTCTTCATATTGAAGAATGAGGGAGGTGAAGGCAAAGGGACATGTTTGCTTAAGGTTATCTAGTAAATTCATGGCCAAGGTGATGAATTCAAATCAGAGATTTTCACATTCATACATAATCTCTTGGCCACTACGTTGCACCAGCGTGTGTGTGTGTGTGTGTGTGTATAATTATATGTTATTTATAGTCTGCCTTTCTCACTTGGATTCAAGGTGGATTACATAGAATGAGTCAATACAACCAAGAGGATGGGACATTCAAAGAACAATGCAATTAGGGTTGTAGAACCAATCAGAAGTC
>NW_015213481.1:0-1849 GCF_001447785.1 Gekko japonicus | reverse complement strand
CGTTTGCAGCAATTTTCCATTACTTATTGTAATTCTGTTTAGGACTGCGCTGCTAGACTTCCTGATACTGAATGGTTCGTGCCTTATATAAATATATCAACTCGACCAGCCACAGTAACAACAACAAAGACTGCGATCATACGCACAATTAGACCCGACATAGGTGCGAATGCTGAGCGGATTTAAAGGGCAGGATCAGACAACAACACCTGGGAAGCGCCCCGCAGCCATCGGCAACCCGTTCTGCTCCACCACAGAAGCGGGGTTAAAAGGTACTGGGGAAAATCCAGTAGTTAACAAACTGCGATGTGTAACGGATGGACTTTCCCATGTCTGAATTGTTTGAATTTTATATATTGTTTCTCTGTCGTGATATTTTATGTGACCTTGTAAGCTGCCCCGAGCCTACTTGTGGGGAGGGTGGGATATAAATCAAAGAAATAAAATAAAAATAAAATTGTGCTGGGAAATGCCTATAGGACGAAGGACGTTATCTGAGGAAGTGGTGTGCAACTCACCAAAAGCTCATGTCGAAATAAATGCTGTAGAAAAACCAACTCCTACTCCTCCTACTCCTCCTTCTTCCTGTTAGTCTTTATGGTGCTGCAGGACTTTTGCTTTTTTTGACCATACCAGGAGTCATTTCCTGTGCGAGCGCACAGGACTGGAGCTCCGGCAGTAAGGAGCCCAAGGGGCAGGCGCATGCAACAAGCCTCACCCCCTGCTCCCAGCAGCCCTCAATTGGGCCAGGAGGAGCAAGAAGCCGCCAGGTAAGTTGCAGAGCCCCGGCCCGCCTTCAGGTACAAGCTCTCCCTCCTCTGTGAGGGCAAATCTGCGTGTGTCCCCCCCCATAGCTAGCAATCCAAAGCAGTCCAGTGGCACCTTTAAGACCAAGTTTTATTCAGGTACAAGCTCTCCCTCCTCTGCGAGGACAGATCTGCACGTTCTCCCCCCCAATAGCTAGCAATCCAAAATAGTCCAGTGGAGCCTGAGCGGTGGGTGTTGCCTTCTGACACTCTTCTGGTGATGTCAGGGGGTGTGGCATATGCAAATAAGTTATGCTAATGAGTTATGCTAATGAGCTCCTGCACCTCTTTTTCTACGAAATGACCCCTGGACCAGACTAACATGACTAGCCCTTTGCAATGCTACAAGCTAACCTTCTTTCTGATGTGATAGATTCCAGAGGAGTGGCCGTGGTCCAACAAACACACATTCTTGCAATGTGTTAAAAGAGAACTGGTGCATTGTGATGAATTTTTGTGCCACAATAAATCTTCAGTCTTTGGGATCTCAGAGGACTATTTTTTACCTTGAGATTTTGCTGGTACCTTTGGGGAGTTTCCTAGGAGGGCAGTTTCAGTCATATCAGTATATGAAAGTACAGTAATGGAGTACCTGGAGGACCCTGGCAATTTGGAAGGATGTATCTCTTGGTTTATTTTTTTAACATCATGACCGATCTTACGAAAACTCACTGAGATTACAGCTCACTAAATCCTAAATAACCTTCAAGGAAGATTGATGAAAGCTACATGCGATGCAACAGAGTTCAGAACCTCCAATATATTTTGTATGTTTATAGATACCGAGCAAAGAGTCTGAATGTTTTGTAATGAATTCTTGAGAGATGCAGTCTAGGGTTTTTCTGTGAAAAAGCACACGATATCATCTGTAGGCTACTTTTTAGTGCAGGAAAATGTATGGAGAGAGAAAGAGAGATCTGGCCAGATTGTCAGCAACTACCATTCAGCTGATATATGAAAATAAGAATTTATTTTCTAAGGAAAAGATCGCAGAATCAGCATCTTTAAAAACTGTTTGCGACTTGGTGTGTGGCTAGCTAGGT
>NW_015213480.1:0-1664 GCF_001447785.1 Gekko japonicus | reverse complement strand
TTTCAGGCACATTAAATTGTTTTGGCAAACAAACATACAAAAATAAACAACAACGGTGAAAGGGGACAGTCTTGTCTCATCCCTTTATGAATTTCAATGTTCTGTGATAGATCACCATTAATCAAAATATTTGCTTGCTGTTTAGTATAGATTGCTTCAACCATTTCCCAAAAGTCTGTGCCTGCTTGAGCATATCAGAGTAATTCATACATAAAATTCCAATTAATATTATCAAAAGCCTTCTCTGAATCTTAGAAAATCAAAAGCCATTTGGTTTTCTGGATGAGCTTCATAATGTTCTAAGATATTTAATATCATCCTCACATTGTTCCTCAATTGTCTTTTCGGTAGAAAACCCACTTAGTCTTTATGGATCATCTGTGACAATACTTTTTTTCATTCTAGATGCTAAGATTGAAGCATAAATTTTATAGTCCACGTTCAATAACGAAATAGGTCTATAATTTTTAATCTCCAGAAAGGAATTTCTCAAAGCTTTCCTTTATAAAGAAAAAAATTCAATCTACCATGATTGAAGAGAGCGTAAATTCTTTATGCATATTGTCTGTAGAAAAGGACATTGCAAGGAAGCTCTCATATGACAAAACTGTATGTGAATATGTTGCTAGAAAAAACAGAAAAAAAGAGTACTTAGTCAAATGTGATTCATGTACTATGAATTCTCATAAGTGTCTAAAATAAATTAACTGTGGTCTTTATTATGTTTTATTTCATCATTCTATGATGCATCATGCATGCATACGTTTCCCTAATTTTCATCCCCCATAATCTGAAAACTATAAGGCATAGCCTAGGAAATTTTTATTCACACAAGTGACTTTGACATGTAAGATAAACCAGTACAGCAATTTTTATCAAAATCTGAGATGTAGTGGTTAATTTAAAAAAAAATAAGTGGTGATCTCCAGAAGAAGAAGATAGAATTTGGCAAATAATGCTTTAAAGTCAACAAATCCCACAAGAATAGTACATCATCAGTTGTGAAAACAGATGCAAAGATCCTATTTAGCATCTATGTCAAATATGCAAATATGACATACTAGAAAAGGACACAGATTGGGTAACATGGCCCTTCCTAGGAAGATTTGCATCCTAACAGGCTCAGCACTTGAAAATAGCTCCTGCCTCCCGGATCTGTTCTTAAACAGAGGGCCCCAGCATTGTGCCGTGTGTTGTTGAGGGTAAGTGTGAATGTCACAACAGAGGAAACTCTTTTCTCTTGTACCTAGGAAGATGGCCACCTGGTTGTCGATAACTGGTTTTGCCCTTCTCCTCATGGAAACCCTTGTCGGGATGGTAGCAAATGGATTTATTGTCCTTATCAGCTGCATTGACTGGATCAGAAGCAGGAAACTATCCCCGAATAACCTGATCTTGACCTGCCTTGGCTTGGCCAGACTCATGTGGCAGGCAACAGTGATGCTGCAAGTAACTATGCGTTCTTTCTTTCTGCACGTTTATCTATTGAGTCATGTCCGTTTAGTGATTAGCATGGTGTGGTTATTTACATACAACATCAACCTTTGGTTTGCCGCCTGCCTCATCATTTTGTACTTTGTGAAGATCACCACTTTCTCCCACCCTCTTCTCCTCCGAGTGAAGCAAAGATTCGCCGGGATGCTCCCATGGCTGCTTCTCGGCTC
>NW_015213479.1:0-1627 GCF_001447785.1 Gekko japonicus | reverse complement strand
AGATGCCTACGAATTTATGCAACAGAGTCGTTATAATAGTGAAATCTGTTTTACATGTGGTATAGTTGTAACTAAGGTATCTGTTCTAATTTGCAGAAATGTTTGTTCGCATTTGTAGAGAAGTTTAAAACCTTGGTTGTACCTTTAGCATCGTTAAAATAGTTAATAGTGTTCAAGTATTGTTCATGCATTCGTTTTCGAAGTTAGGCGTGACACTTTGCAGTAGGAATGTTTTTAATCAAAAAAAGTATTTTCCTACATTAAAAATTAGTTTCCTAAAGCCTAAAGCCCAGAACCAACATAAAGTGAAACCCTGATGTGCAGAGCTCTAAAACCAGCGGCCTGAAGAGGGCCAGACGGGAGGGATTCCCCGGGGAGACCCTTGGGGGGGGGGCTCCAGTTTCAAAAGCAGTGAAGCGCGAAAGGCCTTGACTTTGTGTCTCTGAGCTGTGCAGCCAGCCTTTGTTTCCACCCCCGAGCTAGCAGACTCGCCTGCAGGAGTCTTCTGAAGATTGCCTTTCTATTACAGCCCATCTCCAGACTACAGAGATCAGTACCCCTGGAGAAAATGGCAACGTTGGAGGGCGGACTCTGTGGGTTGCCCCCCCACTGAGGTCCCTCCCCTTACCCAACCTAGCCTTCCCCTGACTGTCAGCCCTACCGGGGCCATCTGAGCAGTCCACAATCCCCCCACCCCCCGCTGCCCCGGCACCTGGAGGCACCTGTTAAGTTGTGGGCTTAACAAATAGTCGGAGAGTGATTTCAGCAAGGACACAACTTTATTCTTCAACTCGAATACTTCTCCCACACGGATCAACATCTGATAGCCAGAACAGCTTTTACATTGCAGCTGTCCTGCTTTTAAACATTTCCCAGCTAATATAGCCACGCCTATCATATACATAACAACCAATACGATTGAGCGCATAAGAGCCAATCACGATCGTTCCACTCGGGGACGAGCTTAAAGTGATTGGATACACTTTTCCTGGGCTAGCAATGTCATTGGCTGTATTTGGATCCTAGCCCAGGATGAAGCTTAACATTGCTTCCTTATGAGATGATTTACATCAGATCATGCATTCAAGGCAGCTTTGAATACATTACAGCACCTCTAACTTCCCACCAGTGTTCCCTCTAAGCTGAGTTAGTGTTGTTGTTGTTTTTTAATGAAGGAGACGGAGAAAGCAAATAGAGAGAGCTTCTCTCTCTCTCTCATAATACAAGAATTTGGGCAGTAGATTTCGGACAGGAAAAGGAAGGATTTCTTTATGCAGTTGCGGGACGGACTTGGGGGGACTCACAACCCCAAGACCACTAGCTTAAAATGGCTTTAAGAAAGGGCTAGAGAACATAGATCCACCAGTGATTATTAGCCGTTATAGGTAAAAGAAACCCCCTCTGTTCAGAGGCAGTATACCTGTCTGGCCTCTGTCTGAGCGCATTCTTGTAAGGCCTTTCCACTGTTGAAAAGAGGATGCTATAAAACAGAGGTGTCAAACTCATTTCTTATGAGGGCCAGATCTGATGCAACTGTCACTTTGTCGGGCCGGGTCACGTGTGCCATAAAACGTAATGCCAGATAACTGAGATATAGAAAATTTTATTTTCATATTTTCATTTCACA
>NW_015213478.1:0-1739 GCF_001447785.1 Gekko japonicus | reverse complement strand
GGTTTGAATCCCCACTCTGCCAAGGAAACCGGCTGAATGACCTTGGGCTCACAGGGTTGTTGTACAAAATTAGAGTCCAGTGGCACCTTTAAGACCAACAAAGCCTTTGACAATATCTTCAACAAAGGTTTATTCAAGACATGAGCTTTCATGTGCAAGGCACACTTTTTCAAATACGTTGGAATAGTGTGTAAGGTTCAAACTTATAGACAGGGAAATTAACATGTAACATGATGATGCTGCACACAAAAGCTCATACCTTGAATAAACTTTTGCTGGTCTTAAAGGTGCCACTGGGACTCTAATTTTGCACTACGGCTTCAGACCAACATGGCTGCCCTCCTGGATCTATCTTCACAAGGTTGTTGTGAGGATAAAATGGAAGAGGAGAGAATTAAATGACCTGTTAGGTCCCCATTGGGGTGTAAATGAAGTAAATAAGTAAATACATGCATAGTTTTTCCTGAAGTCTGGAGACTATAAAAATAGTCACATATTTTCTGCTACCTCCCTTCACAGCCACAAGAGGCTGCTACTGACTGAATTATAGCAGAGTCTCCTGTCTTTTGTCACTAGCAGATCTAGGCTGAAGGACTGAAATCTGGTCCTGTTCAGCAATCTTGTATAAAGGCAGAGTCCTCGCTCTGTCTCATGATCTGACATTGTTTAGGACATGCAAAAGCTTGTATTCACTAGACCTTGCTGAAGTTATCCCATCTCTCTTCCTACATTAAGAAAGACTTTTCCTTCTTTGCTTTTCTCTTCCTGACAAATTTGCAGTGTGTCAACGCTGCTGACTTCTTTTAGCAAGAGCTAAACATCTGGCTTCTCTCACAATTTCATTTTTTCCCCTTTGGGCTCGATCTACACACTTTGTCAGGGGTGAGTAAGCTGAATTAAATGTATTGGGGGTTTATGGTAGGTTTTTGCCTGAGGGTAGGTAACAAGCTAAAACAGAGCAAAGTTTGAGTCCAGTGGCACCTTTAAGACCACCTGGAAGTTGGCAGCTTCCAGGGCACTTAGACGAAAAGAGGTTTTGAGATCAGGAAAAATCCATGTCTCATCTATAAGTATTTGATAGTTGAGACTTGTGTCTTAACTGTTATAAAGCTGGAGCATACTGGGTTTTATAAGCAGCTGTTAATGGCAGCAAAGACATGTCATACTTCTTTCCATAAATACTTTCCAAATAAAAGGAAGGGGGGAAATTACCAAGTCATTTTTCATCTTCATTTTCTGTTGCTTTTTCATATCCTCCTCCCACTTATTTACTTATAAGAAACCACAGAGTTGCTTATCAAACTCCACGAATCTCGCTTCCAAAGACGCGCAAGGCGACGTGTCTCCGCATGCCCGGGCAACCGGACGGTTGAATCTGCGCTTGTAGCCTGAATTTGCATTTAGGGTTGCCAGCCCCCGGGCGGCACCTGGAGATTTCCAGGAGTTACAACAACTGATGCCAAAGAACAGACTACAGCTCTCCAGACTACAGCTCTCCAGACTACAGAAGTCACTTCCACTGGAGAAAACGGCATTATAATCTGCTTGAGGTCCGTTCCCTCCCCAAACCCCACCTTCTCTACGCTCTACCCCCAGATCTCCTGGAATTTCCCAACCCAGAGTTGGCGACTCTACTTTGCATTCAGGCGATCCCTGGGAAAGGCGTCGTTTCCTTTCCCTGCGGCCGGGCGCGGAAGAGGGATGTACTAAGTTTTTTTTTCCGCTGCCAGGGCCATGCC
>NW_015213477.1:0-1768 GCF_001447785.1 Gekko japonicus | reverse complement strand
GTGAGCTAATCTCTATTGCCTGGAGATCACCTCTCCCTGGCAGTCTTCAAGCGGCGGCTGCATCAACACCTGTCAGGGATGCTCTAGGCTGATCCTGCATTGAACAGGGGGTTGGACTAGATGGCCCCTTCCAACTCTGTGATTCTATGATACTACATGCTTCTAAGGGACGATACTGCCAAATTCTGACTCCATCTTCCAAACTTGGATGTTTGATGCTTTTGTTGAGGGTAAAATATTTGTCAGACTCTTCCACTCCCTGAGAACCTTTTGACACTCTCTTCTGAATACAGAGCTCTAGTAGTAACAGTAACAACAACAACAACAATAATAATAATAATAACGACAACAACAACAACAACAGCGTTCTGTGCACCTTGGCATTTAGTCATGCCAGCCACATGACCATGGAAACGTCTTTGGACAGTGCTGGCTCTTCGGCTTGGAAACAGAGATGAGCACCACCCCCTAGAGTCAGACGCCAATGTTGGATCAGGCCAAAGGCCCATCCAGTCCAACACTCTGTGTCACACAGTGGCCAGAAATAGCCATCAGGAGGTCCACCAGTGAGGCCAGGACATTAGAAGCCCTCCCACTGATTTGGGCAAGGGAAACCTTTACCTTTAATACTAACAGTAATACTAGCCCAACTTGTAAGACAATTGTAGGGGTTACAGTGATAATTTAAAAGTCTGAGGATATATCACTGGCAACCAAGATCAAATTAATTAATGCCATAGTATTCCCCATTACTATGTATGAACGTGAAGGCTGGACAATGAAGAAAGCGGACAGGAAGAAAGTTGATTCAATTTGTAAAGTCGTGTTGGAGGAGAGTTTTACAGTTGAGCAGTGGAACAGTCTGCCTCGGGAGGTGGTGGATGCTCCACTGGACGTTCTCAAGCAGAGGCTGGATGACCATCTTTAGGGTATGTTGTAGGTATGTAGGGCTATCTTTTGGCTATGCTCCTGCAGAGTACAGGGGGTTGGACTAGATGACCTCCAAGATACCTTCCAACTCTAACATTCTATGATTCTATGATCCCGCAGCCTGCCCAAAAGACAAGGAAATGGGTTCTTGGTCAAACCAAAAGTGAACAAAGGTGGCAAATGGGGTTCAATGTGGCGAAGCGCAAAGTGATGCAGATTGGAGCCAAAAATCCTAAATACAAGTACACATTGATGGGGTCCAAACTGGCAGAGACTGACCAAGAGAGAGATCTTGGAGTCGTAGTAGATAACTCAATGAAAACGTCAAGACAGTGTGCGACTGCAATAAAGAAGGCCAACGCTACACTGGGGATTATTAGGAAGGGAACTGAAAACAAATCAGCCAGTATCATAATGCCCCTGTATAAATGGCATAGCAATGGGATGGCCCGTTATAAAGATCTTGCCACAGTATTGCTATGGATTGGTACCACTGAATCGGGCTCTTGGGTAATATCTATAGGTCACCATCTTGATTCGATCTGAATGATGAGCATCACTGAGCACTTTATTATTGTTAATTATGGTTGTTTTTATTCTGCTTTAATGATTTATATCGGCACATGGTTGCCCTTGTTTCTGAGCTGCCCTGAGCCCGTTCGCAGGGAGGGCGGGATAGAAATGCAATAAATAAATAAATAAATAAATTTTGAAGTACTCATTTGAAGTACTGTGTGCAGTTCTGGTCACCACACCTCAAAAAGGATATTATAGCATTGGGAAAAGTGCCGAAAAGGGCCACTAGAACGATTTATTTATTTATTTCCATTTTTATCCC
>NW_015213476.1:0-1718 GCF_001447785.1 Gekko japonicus | reverse complement strand
CACACATGCGCGTGCGCGCACACACACACACAATCAGTATATAATTGATCAGGCTCTGGGTTGTTTTTAATGTCAGAGGATAGAAATAACTAGGGCTGAGTTCAGACTGGCAGTTTGGCCCGATATGGGCATGTTTCACAAACAGATTAAAGGGGCCGCTTCACACAGCTACAGCTGTCAGGCATTCCCCAGATGTACTCAACCCGTCCTATGACGATTCCCTACTAAGTTAAAAAAAGTACCAGGTGAAAGCCATAGCAAACCCTGGAGAGTGCATTGATCCTGCTTCCCAGAAGTGTGCACGCTAAAAGCCGGGAACAAGCAGCATTGATAATGTGAACCGGCTGATCTGACAGGGATGTGCATAAGCGCCCATGCGCAATATGCACTGGAACTGCCTGTGCCCTTGGCATCCATGATGACTGACCTCTTGGCCTCACTCTGGCACCAGGAAGGTGCAGTTGATTGTCCTGGAGAGGCAGCAGTGATGTGACCGAATGTGTGCTGCTCTACTGCCCAATGTGGGGCAGGTGCAGGTGCAATGGAATCCTTCCCCAATTGCTGATGTGGTGCTGCCCCTATGCCCCTATGCGCCTATGCATATAGGTGCATGTCACCAGAGTGAAAAAAGCCGCTTACAGCCGCACCTCCGCCAAGGGTGGACCAACAGTGTGAACACTCCCTTGCGCCTCCTCCCCAGTATGCTCCCGCATCAGTAGGTGCAGTGCGACCGGGAATCCCCGGCATAACTGGGTCTGGATCTTTTTGCCCCGCCTCCCTCACGCTTCATACTGCCAGCCTGTCCTCAGCCTAGGTTAGGTAATTTGCTGCAGAATTAGCACAGATAAACACTTATGCAGATTTCTTTATATACAGCACCAAGAAAACTACAAAGAGTCTTGGGCATAGTTAGGTACAGTTGCTCATCTTTGCTACTGGCAAACTATTCTAGGACACTGAAGAGTGATGGCGGCAGCCCTTATACAGCACCAAATCTGGTCAGCGTGGGACTAAGTAGTCCCATGGATGGGAAAAACCTAAAGGCTATCTGGGAATCTTGGCAATTGGCAGCAGGACCCTGGACAGCTAGACCCGGGCCATAGAGGCTGTATAACACCACAGGATTAGAGTAAAAGTTAAGGTTTTTCTCCCTCATGGGAAGGGACATGCAGGAGAGGAGTAATGCGTCCCCATCTCCTCTTCACTGTAGTTGCCAAAAATCACATAAAACCCAGTCATCGAAACAAATGCATACTTGTAAATACATTTGACATACTGCAAGGCATCTCCTGGTAAAATGAAATGTCCCAAGATAAGTGTGCTCTCCTCCCATTCCCCCACCAGATGGAATGGGAGTGGCAGTGTGTGTAGTCCCCCATATTACTTCCAACTCTGTGTGTGCCAAGCAATGAGAAGCAAGCATTCTACAGGTAAACACAGGGCCCACATTCCCCTCCCCAGCACTCAGCCAGAGCTTGTCTACACAAGAAGAGCATGCTAAACATGCTTTGTGGCTGCCCAGTTTGACATTTCACCAGGCCTGGGGTAGAACCTCTTGATGGCAAGGAGGCTGAAGCAGCTGTAGCCATGACAAAGGGGACAACAACAGAATCAGAGTCATGTTGAGAACCTGCTAGTGGTGTTTGTGCTTCAGTTAACACCAGGACTTCCCTGTTTGGTGGCCCACTAGGGTTGTATAACAAAAAATGGCTATACAG
>NW_015213475.1:0-1715 GCF_001447785.1 Gekko japonicus | reverse complement strand
GTGAGGTAGGTTAGGCTTAAAGTCTGTGAATTGTCCAGGTGGTGGCTGGAGATCAGATCAGTTCACCTGGAGAAAAATGGCCACTTTGGAAGATGGACTTTATGGCATCATACCCTATTGAAGTCCCTCCTTAGGCTCCACACCCAAAATCTCCAGGTATTTCCCAACCTGGAGCTGGCAACCCTACCGCAGCTACAAAATGGCTGCCACAAAATGGCTGCAGCAGCCAGGCACAAAATGGTTGCCATAGTGAAGTAATTTTACTGCTGAAGTAGATATGGGATGAACACATGATTGCCACCTTTTTTTTTTCTTCTCAGTGGGCCACCTGCACCATTAACAGCAGAAATTCAACAGATGTGGCTGACTTTTGCATAGGGATATAATGGGCAAAAACAGCATTGGTTGCATTTCTGCCTGTTGAACCGCTGTTAATGGCAGAGTAACCCTACAGGTGTTTTTAAAAAGTAATTGAGCGACCAAGCTATATCTGCAATATAAAAGACATGTATTTACTGGAAAGTTAATCTTATTTTATTTTGCGGGAATTCATTTCTGAATTAGTGAATGAGGTGAAACCCTATGGAAGTTTCTTCAGATATAAACCCGCACTGGGTTGAAAAAAATAATCAGCATATGTTTCTGGGACCTTCCTTTTTCTTCTGGGAGAAAGGTTATTAGAACAAGTTCTGTTGCTTTGCATCATACCTTCCATCACTGTACATGGCACTGTTGATATTCTTTAAAAGGGGAACAAGACCAGCTGCCAAGCACTTTTATAATTGTTTTATTAAAAACACAAAATATGTGCATACACAAAGCCAGAGGAAATTGCTTCTTGGCCTTTTGGCTAAGATCAATTGCAGTACATGCACAAAATCAGTACAGTCATCACTGCAGATAAACAGCATAGCATACTGTTTTAACAGATTTTCTAATTAAGACATGATAAATGTGCATGAGGGAGAAACTTAGCCGCGATCTTATGCATAGTTTCTTGGCAGCCATAAGCCCCATTGTAAGGACCTAATTCTCATAGGTGGTAAATTTTTGCCTCCGCTGTACCACTTGAGGTGTATTGTTCACACAAATGAATACTCCGCTGGGGGGGGGGATGATGAGCACAGAAAGCTAGCAGGTCAGGGAAAGCCTTCTCCTAGCTTTCTGCTTGGACGGGATATATTTATAGTGAGGAGCATCCTCTCTCCTGAGCCTGTACCCACAATCTGAGGTGCTAAAGGCCTATTTATTTATTCAATTTATACTGGGGTTTTTTTTGCTGTCTACTCACAGCTGATTTATGGGAGCCCCATAGGGTTTTCAGGCAAGGGCCGTTCAGAAGTGGTTTGCCATTGCTTGCCTCAGAAAGAATAAGACTGGGGAGAGAGAAAACAGGAACTCTGATGGATGGTAATAAGATATCAGCTTTCACTTAAGCCATAATTTAGACAGCAGAGTCTCGAAACTGGCAAAACCGGGCTGCTGCCTATCTCTCCTGCAAAATGTCCCTCTCGTTGATGGGCAAGCAGACGCTTGCTTGGTTTTCCTGCAACATGTGATGCATGAGAGCACGGTACAAATAGAAATACTAAGCAATGACATTTCCCTTTCCTTTTTTTGCCATTACTCAGGCTAGCCCGGTCTCGTCAGATCTTGGAAGCGAAGCATGATCAGTTCCGGTTAGCAGTGGTTGGGAGACCACCAAGGAAGTCCAG
>NW_015213474.1:0-1733 GCF_001447785.1 Gekko japonicus | reverse complement strand
TGTTCCAAAGCCAGCAGCAGAAGAGAGTTATAGGAGTCACTTGTACAACAAGCACAAGGACTTCTCCACTGATTTTCATTTAGTGCTGTTAGATGAGCAGCACTCAGTCAGTACAGGACAAAAAAACAATAACAACTGCTTTTGGATGGAGAGTCTTCGGCCATAGACAGCCACAAGGAAGGTGGTGGCCTGTGCTTTAAATGTGCATCGCCTCCTCCACTGAAGCACATTCCAGCTGGATTAGACTGTAAGATAAATTTTAATAAATTAATAAGAAAGCAGGAGAACGGTCACCTGAATTCAGGCTGCGACTTTTTTTTTTTACAGTGGCGTCTACCCTGCGTTAGTTGAACAGTGCAATCCTAAAAAGGCTTTCCTAGGAGTAAGTGCCACTGAATAGAGCTCAGTAGGATTCTGAACAGACCTGCTTAAGATTGCTCTCTTAGGCATCTAATGGCAAATTGATCCCTTGTAAACCTCGGCAACTCTCTCTTTTTTGTCTGACAAGCATTCTCCTGGCTGGGTAGATCACCAATGAAGGGCAAAAGCCCCATCAGTGGGAATGTTTGTATTGCTTTGCCCTCTTTGCAAGTGCTACCAAAAGTTACCAGTAGCGTGTTATTATTTAGAGGCATACCTGTGAAATCCAGCGGGGTTATGACTTCTGCAAACGGCAGAGCGAGAAAAGGGGCAAATTTATAGGTATGGACCCAATAGGAAAGGTTGTACAGCAACATTCTTCAGAGGAGGGTTGAAATTTAATCCAGATTCTCTATCCACCGGACAGCTTTGATGGAAACCAATTAGTTCTTTTTTGCCAGTCTGGAAAATGGGAGTAATAAAAACTACGGATGGGAATGGTCAACGAATTCACGTATTAAAATGCCACAGATGGAGGATTATTAACCAGTGTGGGCCTTACTCTCCATTTCAGTTGCAGAAGCTTTATTTTGGATTAACGCCCCCGTCACTTCCTTGGTGAGATCCCAGGCCTTCCACAATACAACTATTTCACTTACACAGCATTTTTGAAACCGTGCAACTTCTGAGAGGGCAACTACAGTGATCGAGGCCATGAATGCCAGTCTCTACTCACTAGGGATCAATGAGTGCCAGTTTGTCTGAACACACAATGCTCTCTGCAACTGACGCTTTGGAGACACTGGATTTCTGCCCCGTGTACAATGAAACCGGGCTGTGGAAATCACGGGATCCCTTCAGACAACCCAGTTCCACTTGGTTCCCACCACCACAAAAGGCAGTGGCTCCAGTAAATTTAGAGATTAAACTCCCCACTCAGTCGCAAAGTTTGCTGGACGGCCTCTGGCAGGCCAACGATAACTATTTTTATGTTCTTCCACATTTACACCCTGCTTTCCTCCCCAAAGGGGGGATCCACAGCAGCTGACAACACTGTTCTCCATTTTATCTTCACAACAACAACCCTGCGAGGTAGATTAGGCTGAGGTCACCCAGCAAGCTTCCAAGGCAGAGCAGAGACTCAGACTTGTCTGTCCCCTACTCTAGTCTGACACTCTGACCACCACACCATTTGGTCGCTTTCTCCCAGCTTAAGTTTTTAAGACAAGGCAGTGGGATGACCCCACATATCAGTTCCTTGGACGAAGGGGTGGGGCATAAAGGCGAAAAATACTATAAAGCAAACTTACAGAGGACTGGTTGTCTGAAGCTGCATGACACTGTGTGGTGGTGGACCACATTTCAAATTATGA
>NW_015213473.1:0-1741 GCF_001447785.1 Gekko japonicus | reverse complement strand
GTCACCAGTATGCAGATGACACCCAGTTCCAACTACTGATCAGTGGCCACCTGGACATGGCTCCAAGAGAGCTGAACAAGGCATTACAAGCTGTGGCTGGATGGCTGCAGCAGAGCCAAATGAAGTTAAATCCATCTAAGACAGAGATCCTGCAACTGAGTTGGGGGGGGATTGAGTCAGAGAATCAGGCTCCCAACCTTTGATGGGGCTCCATTGGTGCCAACATCAAGGGTGAAGAGACTCGGGGTGTTCATGGATGCCTCCCTTTCTATGGAGGCCCAGGTCACCGCCACTGCCAGGTCTGCCTTTTTCCATCTGAGACAGATCAGGCAGTTGGCCCCATATCTCGCCCCCCAGGACCTAGCTACAGTGACCCAGATTGGATTATTGTAACTCTCTCTACATGGGACTGCCCTTGACTCTGCTCCGGAAATTACAGCTAGTGCAGAACGTGGCAGCACTGGTGTTGACGGTGATGCCTGTGTGGGCTTGTATCCACCCAGTGCTGCACGAACTGCACTGGCTACCTCTCGAATTCCAGATCCATTTCAAGGTGCTGGTGCTTACCTTTAAGGCCCTATACAGCCCAGGGGCCAGCATACCTCTGAGACCACCTCTCCCCATATGAGCCCAATAGGGTACTGAGGTCCACAAATCAATATCTTTTGGCAGTCCCCGGCCCCAGGGACAGCCAACTAGCCTTGGCCAGGGCTTTTTCAGCCCTGGCCCCTACCTGGTGAACTGAGCTCCCGTATGAGATCAGGGCCCTGCAGGATCTACTACAGTTCTGCAGGGCCTGCAAGATGGAGCTCTTCCACTGGGCTTTTGGTTGAGGTGGCGGATGTCCCTCCTTTTCCCTGGCCAACCCCCCACCAGCAGCCTGGATCTAAACTGGCATTGGGGCACCACCGTTGTGCCCAAACTAATCTGACTTCTGAACAAACTGCTTACACTGTATTGTAAGACTTGTGATTTTATGCTGTTTTAAATTTTTATTCACTGATTATTTTAACAATGTTATACTAAAACTGATGCAAACTGCCCTGAACCCACTCGCAGGGAGGGCAATATATAAATCAAATAAATAAATAAACCCTTCTGTTCATTTTAATTTTATTCCTATAGTAATATCTAAAACATTGCATAACATACATAAGAATGGGGGGGAAACCAAGGTTGCTGCAAAAGCACTCTATCACACATAGCTTGGGGGCCAATCTGATGTCAGTTAGGCACTGTCTATCATTTGGGTTACAAAACAGATTCATTTTGCCACTAACATATGAGAACTCTCTTTGGCGTTCAGCCATACCCAAATTTTGGGGACAATTGCTCACGGGCGTATGGCTTCAAAGTGACAGATCTCCCAAAGTTCCATGCTGTACAAGCATTATGGAGATGTCTTAACTATCCTTCAATCTCGCCACCCAATTAAATGCAGTGAGTTAAATGATATATTATTCATATGTTGATGCTGATGCAACCAAGTGTCCTATGTTCACATCCAGATTATCTTATTTTAAAGAACCTTCAATTTAAAAAAAATCTAGCCCTTATGGCTGCAGAGATATCTTCCTGTTATTTATTTAGTCAAAATTGGTTCATTGTATACGTTTTTTCTGATGATTCGTATAATGTAGAAAAGGGAACTAAAACCTCTAACTAACCCAAAAAGCAGATAAACAAATAAAGTTGTGTATTAAATCATTTGATGTCCACAAACATGTGGACAAGGGGGATC
>NW_015213472.1:0-1778 GCF_001447785.1 Gekko japonicus | reverse complement strand
CACCTGGAGGTTGGCAACCCTACTGCAAACATCCCGGGCAAAGTGGGATGCATTCCTGGCGGAGAGGAGAGAGTCGCCTTGGCAGCTGTCTGCAAGCAACCCAGCACGAGCTTTTTAGGCACAGCAGCAGTTCCTGGAGATCTCTCGGAGTGTTGTAGCCTTGCACACGCATCTGTACGCACGGCTCCAGCTCGTGTGGTGGAATGGGAGGCCCGTACTCATGCTTTGCGCGCACACCCTCCCAATTGGGATTTCTGCCGACAGGGCCCTCATCCCCTTCTATTTCCTCTTCCCTTGCTAATCTCAACCCCCACCCCTCCCCTGGTTTCTGCAGATTTGCAGGTGGTCTCACACCTTCCCTCGCCACATTGAATGTCCCCATTAAGGATCCTTCCGCCTTTGCTTCCTCAGCTATCCCACTGAAAGATCAGCCGCTTCCCCTACTTGAAGGAGAATGGTTAAGAAATAACAACTATGTTGAGGGAACATTGTTCCACAGCGGTCAGCGTCATCCTTCTGGGAAGTCCCGCCCCCACCCCAAACAAAGGCAACAGCCTTTGCCTGTTTGTTCCAGCACCTTGCATTCAAAGGCAGACTGCCTTCCAGCCTGGAGGTCCCATTTAGTCCTCCGTGGGTCAGTTGTGGTTACAAACTCTAAACCTTTAATGCTGGCGACTGATCTCTAGCCAAGCTTAACTTAAGCCACAGAGGGGAATCTTGCGCACGTTTCGCCAAAAGCAAAGCCACCTGTCCTTGCATTCCCATGCAGTTTTGCTTGCCAGACTCCAAGGATTGAATTAATTTGTTTTCAGAGAAGCCAACGATGCATCCTCAACTGATGTCCTTCCTTTCTTCTGTATGGGACACCTAACTGTTCCCCCGTCTCCTGACCCTCTGTAGATCTCACCCTTCCTGTAATCAACCCATGTATGAAATCCTCTCTCTCACCCAAATGATGGTATATAGGGGAAACAAGGAATCAGCCAGGTTAGGAATATTAGGTTTACTATTTCCCCCACTTGCAGTGGAAGAGGACTGGGCCTTCAAGAGGAAAGTCTAGGTCCGATCCAATGTTCCCTCTAAGCTGTGGAGTCTTGTGAGCAAAAATTGCTGCTGGCATTAAAGCTGTGAGCAAGTTGATTTGGCTACTGTATAAATTAGTCTGCTCTGGAGCCCTCCTTCCTGAGCTAAGACAAAAATGTGGGAGCCAGAGGCTAAAAATCTGTGAGCTAGCTCACACTAACTCAGCTTAGAGGGAACACTGGTCCAATCCTGAGTGTTTTCCCGTGTTCGTACACTGTCATTTTAAGAAGAAATGGTTGTGGGGCTTACCTCTGTCAATCTTTCTGAGGCCCTGGAGGAAGTAGGGAGAGAGGGTCCTTTTTTGACAGCGTCTCTGAGCTTTGCCAAAATTACAAACTTGCTTTTTTGGTTTCACCTCCCCCCCCCAGACATCTCTGGTAGTCCAGCAAGCATCGATGTCGGCGTGTGCAGGACCCATTGTGGGGGTCCCCAGAGGATGACGTCCTACATTGCAGGGGTCCTTGGCCTCTCCAGGCAATCCTCGATGCTGGAGTTCCTTCAAACCAAGAAGGTAAGGACAACAGGATCTGCTAGCAGACGTAACCCACAGCTGGAATATCATTCTCTTGGCGGCACGGTGGAGAAAGGTTGAGGGTAGGATGCAGGAGAGTCAGGTTTTGAAATCCTTTTTGCTCTCTGAAACTCCTAACAGGAGTGAGGGCCGGATCCACATTTCCTTCCTTCCTTCCTTCCTT
>NW_015213471.1:0-1748 GCF_001447785.1 Gekko japonicus | reverse complement strand
ATACCTTCAAAAATAGCTGAGAGGAGGGGTAGAAGAAACTGCCACAGGAGGAGAAGGTGGGAAAAGTCCCGGGCACATTCACTTTTCTCTCGATCCAATCCTATGGGTTGTATCTAGGATTGCCGAGTGGCTGCTGGTTTTAACACTTTGGCTGATGCCAGTAAATTTGGCAGGAAAGAGGAAGGGGGGGGGGGGCAGGAATAAAGCCAGTGCAGCAATGTGCTGCAACATGAGTTCCAACTGAAAAACCAGAAATGATGTGGTGATGTTCTAGAACTTCCAGGGGCTTCTATGATTTTGCAATAGAGATCTGTGGGATTCCCAGAGTGTCTTCACAACACTGTGATATCACTTCCAGGTTTGGGACCAGAAATGACATTGCACTCTTGGGCAATGTCACTTCCACACCCTCACAGCCCCTCTGTACCCTGATAAGCCTCCCACTCATAAATGGCACTGCAGGATCGCAAAATGCCATTTCTGCCCTCCCAGCCCCTGTGCACCCTGGTAAGCCTCCTGCTGATTATATTCTACCTCTCCACTCAGATAAAAATGCTGAATTTCATCAGAACAAGGTGCTTGCACTGACAGGATGTGTCATCCTTACCTGAACAGAATGGCTGTTGTTGTTGTTGTTGTTGTTGTTACCCATTCAGTTGTGTCCGACTCTTGGCGATTCTATGGGCCAGCTCTTTTCACATTTTCCGATCTTGTACTGTTTCTTTGAGTCGTTCCATGCTCAGGATGGTGTCGACTTTTATGGCGTCTAGCCACCGTGTTCTTTGGTGACCCGGTTTCCTTTTGCTGCTAACCAATCCAAACATAATTGCTTTTTCTAGTGAGTTCTTCTGCATGTGTTAAGTCGCGAACTTAACAAAGAAGTCGGAGAGTGATTTCAGCAAGAATGCGGTTTTATTCTTCAGCTTCGTTACTTCTCCAACACGGTACAACAATCGCCAGCCAGAACCCATCAGAGCAATAAATACACTGGCTTGTCTATATTTAAACATTCCCGGCTAGTGTAGCCACACCCCCTGTACAACCTATGAGGTTGGAGCAATAAAGACCAATCACAAGCGATCCCGCTTTGCACGGTGATTGGCAGACACTTTCTGGGCTAGGGCTCCTATTGGTTACATTAGGATCCTAGCCCAGGATGAAGCTCAACATTGTGTTTCAATCAGGCGATTCGCATATCAGTAACTACATTCAAGGCAATACATAACAAATCCCTCCCCCCTAAGCAAAAACACTATGTACAATCATAGTCGCTTAGGTAGGATGGCGCTCTGTGCGTTCTCTGAGACCTCCGTGGCGTAGGAGGTTCAGGGCACCTTTAAGGTGGGGGCGCTCTGCTTGAAGGTACACTTCCATCCCTTGCAGTGGGTCCAAGAGTAGGGGTCTGCCCTTCCTCAGGGACAGTACTGGGCTCGTCAGGCTCGGCAGTACTCACCTCCGGCAGAGGTATGGGATGGTCCTCGGGGTCGGGGAACTCAAGATGGCTGCGAGGTGGGGCGGCCAGTTGCCCACCGCTGCCTCAACTGGTCCACATGCCGTCTCCACTTGCGCCCGTCCGCAAGCTGGACTACGTACATGCGGGACCCGAGGATCTCTGTGACAGTGGCCGGTAGCCACAAGTGTCCCCCTGCATAGTTCCTTGCAAAAACCGTATCTCCACACTCATATGTGTGGACCTTAGTGGAAGCACCCTGTTGTTGTGGCCTCAGGTCGTTTAGGTCTGGATGTAA
>NW_015213470.1:0-1757 GCF_001447785.1 Gekko japonicus | reverse complement strand
TATAGATAAGGAGTATAGAAAGAAGGTATGTCACGCTAGATTGAACATCTGGTGGGCATAATTGTTGGGGAAATGTTATTAATTTAAATTTGTTACCTAGTTCTTGCATAGTATAAGCAAGGGTTTTGTTGTTCCTTGGATTTGCTTAACATTTGTAATTAGGTAGCCTGGATATATGGTTGTGTTTGTTTTGCTATGAAAACGGTTCAAAATAAATAAAAAATAAAAAAGAAGTTGCTTTGGAAAATTCAGCTCAGGCAGTGTGCTTTTGTTTTCTTTCTGTGACCAATGTGTCTTCCTCACACAACGACAGGATTTTGTGGTTTCCTCATTGCTGGTGTGGCTGCAGATAAAGCGCAGCAGCTAAGGAGCTTCCTTGTGGCAGGTTTTCCCACAGTTTCCCTACCCTAATCCCCCAGAAGTGGCCATCACCCACTTCCACACAACAGCAGCCATCCGGGCTTTACTGCAACCTTTCCCAAAACTAGGGGCTGGGGCCATGTGGGGCTTTTGCCCAGCAAGACATGTGATTGGCTGTGCAGTTTAAAAGGCATCCTGTTAAACAGAGCTTTTGCCTGCATTTTTTGAAGAAGTTCCAACCTTGTTCCCTGACATCCTGCGGCAGCCATTTTGTGATTGTACCCACTGCCTTGTGTCAGAATCCCAAAGGTGTGCCCAAGCTCAAAAAGTTTGGGGACCCCTGACTAGGCAAATTCATGGAGGATAGGAATATCAACGGCTGTTAAACTTCATGGCTAAGTAGAACCCCCATGTTCAGAGGCAGCATATTTCCAAATACCCATTGCTGAAAGAGAGAAATGGCAGGGTAAATTTGTTGGTTTCCGGAAGACATGTGGTTAGGCATTGTAGAACATAGAATTTGGGCTTTGCCAGCTTTGCAGACCTGTTGTTTCAACGGGGCAAAATACCCGGACCCGAATGCGATTGTGGTACAGCCCGTCAAACTATTTTCCATCTGTCACAGGAATGTGAGTGTCATGCTTTCCAGGGAGATGTGACGGAGCTCTTTGTAGTCTCCCCCGCTGCGATTGAGTGGATTGAAAATCTAGATATTAGTATTTAGGGGGATTGCCCAATTGGTCTGCATATCAACTTGGTTACATATTTTATATTATTATATACTTCCTCTGTGTAACAATGCCACATGATAAATAATTAAATATAGAGCAGGCTACTCAACTAGGTAGCCCTGTGGTCTGACCTAACATGGCTCCTCGTGTTCTGATCGCTATGTCCGGTTAGCTGGAGATGGTATGTGTGCTCGAGATGGCTTTCTCTTGTACCATGTGGCTTTATTGATTTGCTAAAGGCACATGAGTCATACCATTGGTCTGTTCTGGTCAGTGCTGGCCACCCTGACTGGCACTGGCGGCACCTCTCCTGGTTCTCAGGATTAGGTAGATCACATCCTCTTTACCTAATCCTTTTAACTGGAGCTGCCAGGGATCGAACCTAGAGCCTTCCTTCTCCATTCAAAGCAGTTGCTATACCATGGCCCCCACTGATAGCGGTCTGTGCCCCTCGTGCTTTCTTGCTCTGCATCCATTTCCTAGTGGCAGATTTTGCATGCCATGTTGTGCATCTGGCAGTACAGTCCTAAGAATGCTTTTAAGCCTAGGTAGGATTTTGAGTGTTTAGAACTGCTCTCTTAATCTGGCAGGAAACTGGAGTCTATGTGACTGAACCAGGTGAACGGCTCAGTAGCAAAGCATGTGTTTTTTTGCCCAGTGGTGCAG
>NW_015213469.1:0-1773 GCF_001447785.1 Gekko japonicus | reverse complement strand
TTGTGAGGATAAAGCAGAGGAGAGGAGAACGACTGTTGTAAGCTGCTTTAGGTCCCTTTTGGGGAGAAAGGCAACTGTGCCTGGGTCCCAAGGGCTGGGAGCAAATGAGGTCAATACATAATGAATAAATAAAGTTTGACTAGAGCGCTGACTGATAGGAGTGCAAAGGAACCCTGGTATTCCTTGGTGGTCATCCAGGTCTGGGCGTCTGACAATAAATACACTGGCGGCATTTCTACAATTCAGGCTGGTGTTAAAGGCACAAGAGCAGGGCCAGAGAAAGGGGTGGCAACCAGTGTTCCTTCTAAGCTGAGTCAGTGCGAGCCAGCTCACAGTTTTTTAGCCTCCGGCTCACAGGTTTTTGTCTTCGCTCAGGAAGGAGGGCTCCAGAGCAAACTGATTGATGCAGCGGCCAAATCATGCGCTCACAACCAATGTTCCCTCTAAGCTGTGGAGACTTGTGAGCAAAAATTCTACTTTATGAGCTACTGACACTAAAGTTGTGAGCAAGTGATTTGGCTCCTGCATAAATTAGCCATCTTTCCTGAGCTAAGACAAAAATGTGTGAGCCGGAGGCGAAAAAACTTTGAGCTAGCTCACGCTAACTCAGCTTAGAGGGAACACTGCTCACAACTTGAATGCCAGTCGCTCACAAAGTAGAATTTTTGCTCACAAGACTCCACAGCTTAGAGGGAGCATTGGTGGCAAAAAAACCCCAACCCATATCTAAGCATAACTATCAGAACAAAAGCCCTCTTGCATTTAGGGATAGTTACTTTAGAGGAAACAGGATTAGAGTCTATGTGTACTTCACTATAGCTAAGATAACATTTCTCTCTCTCCCATGCTACAAGGACTTGGGGGTAAAGTCAGTAAAACAGATGTGCAACAGATTCAAACTAGACAAATGCAGCAGTTTTCTATTGACTGAACATTTATTTGAGGAACTTGCTTCTTATCCATCTATTTTCTTTTTTACATCCACCTTCCTCCCTAAGCAGGGACTCCTTTCCTCCAGTTTATCCTCACAACAGCCCTGCGAGGTGGGTTAGGCTGAGACAATGTGACTGGCCCAAGGTCACCCAGCAACCTTCTGTGTCAGAGTGGGGATTCGAACCTGGAGACTCCCAGAACCTAGTCCAGCATTCTAACTGCTACGCCACACTGCTGCCACAGGATGCGGCGACGGCCGCACATTAAGATGTCTTTATGAGGGAGCGAGACAGATTCATTACTGAAATTAAATTGTCCTTTGCCGTTAGGGTTAAACGGAACCACCGTGTTCAGAGGCAGTGTGCCTCTGAGTGCCGATCGGTGAGGGGGAAGAGCCTGGGGGAGGGCTTTGGCCTCCGTGCCCTGCCTGTAGGCCTTCCAGGTGCATCCAGCTGGCCACTCTGGGCAAGAGAGAGCTGACTTATGGCAACTTGGGATGGGCACAAACCGACTCACAAGCCAAAATTCGGCACAAACTTTGGCCAGTTCGGAGCCCCTGAACCAATATTCGGGGAGGAGGCCTTCCCCGAATATCTACCGGAATTTTGTCCAGTTCGGTTCAGCTGTTCGGGGCCATTTAAACCTAATAGCTGAGTGGCGTGAAGTCCGCCCATCAGCTGTTAGGCTGAAATGGCTGCCAACCATTTCAACCTAACAGCTGATGGGTAGACCCAACGGTTTGGGGGAGGGGAGCAAAAATGGCCAATAAAAGGCTACTGACCAGTGGAATGGCTGCCACAGCTGGGAAAGAGGGAGAAGCCAGGGCTCTTTTTGTAGAAA
>NW_015213468.1:0-1652 GCF_001447785.1 Gekko japonicus | reverse complement strand
TTTGCCTAGTGAGCAAGCCGGCCCTGAACATACCTAAAGGACCACCTACTCTGCTTCATGTACTCCCGCGTTCTGAGATTCGGGGGGGTGGCAACCTGGAAGAAGGCCTTCCCCGTTGTGGCCCCAAAATTCTGGAAGTCTCTCCCCAGAGGAATTTGTCTGCTCCCTTCTTTTGCCATCTTCCACCGGTGGGGAAAGGCTATTTTGTTCTGTTTGGTGTTCCCTCGGTGACCCCTCCTTCCTGCCCACTGTTTTAACCCTGCCCACTGTTTTAACCGGGGGGGGGGTTGGTCAGAAAGTAAGTATTTTATTTATTTATTTATTTATTAAATTTATACCCTGCCCTACCCCACCCCCTCAAATGGACTCAGGGCGGCTCACAGCATAAAATCAGCAAGCAATAAAAACAGTAGAACAATAAAGAACAATAGCAGATCAGACCAAACTCCTGCCTTCTGAACTAATTACCTTTGGAAACTCAAGGGGGGGGAAGTTGGTTTGTAGTCGTAGACCAAAAATTGAGAACCAGTTTGGTGTAGTGGTCAAGTGCGTGGACTCTAATCTGGGAGAAGCGGGTTTGATCCCCCACTCCTCCACACGCAGCTGCTGATGTGACCTTGGGTCAGTCATAAGTTCTGTCAGAGCTGTTCTCTCAGGAGCAGTCCTCGAAAGAGCTCTCTCAGCCCCACCTGCCTCACAGGATGTCTGCTGTGGGGAGGGGAAGGGAAAGGAGACTGTAAGCCGCTCTGAGACGCCGAGTGAAGGGTGGAGTATAAATTCAATCTCTTCTTCTTCTTCTTCACTTTAGTGACAACCGTTTCCAGCTTGTAAGGTTTCATGAGTCAAAGCTTGGTATCCAATGAAGTGAGCTTTGACTTACCTTGGGAAATTTTACTGGTCTTTAAAGTGCTACCGGGCTCGGATTTTGTTCTGTGTGTTGGAAAGGGGTTTCAGTGTCGGGGTTGCGACCGCAGAACTCACCGTGTTTATGGCTAATTTCGTGCCGCGACATGTGTTTCTTAATAACTGAAGACAGAGAGCTGTGGTCCGGGGTCTCAGGTTTCCACAGGAGAAGGTAAAAACACAATTTACTTTGCAGAAATTATAAGACTCTTTTTCCTCTGTCCCACATACCTCCACCACCCTGACACCAGACGGCCGCAGCTGTTCCCAAGACAGGATTGGGTGGAAGCCAGAGAAGCAGGAGGGATATTGGGTAAATGGAGGCCAAAGGTCACTTCTAAACTTCTCACAGTTCCCAAATGCTTCACAGTTCTTCTGGGAGTAGGGGCTGCATCTGTCAGAGACAACAGCAGAGCAATGCTAAGATGGCCAAGCCCCAAGTGGAGGTGGGGGATCCCATTCGGCACTGCTGATCCAAGTGGCATTGGGAGAAAAGTAAAAATAAAAATGCAGCCTTTTGTATCTACTAGAAACTCACACAGGAAGTGACAAAGGGTAGCTCTAGGAATTGCCAGAAATCCTATGGTTTACCATAGAGTTTCTGGTGATTCCTAGACCTACTCATTGTCACTTCTTGTATGAATTTCCAAGAAGTGCACAAGGCTGCATTTCTATTTTAATTTTTTAATAATCTTTTATTTATATATTTTATTTATTCCCCCAAGCATTCAACAACCCAGATTGAGTAT
>NW_015213467.1:0-1740 GCF_001447785.1 Gekko japonicus | reverse complement strand
TTCCTCCAATGTGCTTAGGGGACGCACATGTACTTCTCTTCCCTCCCATTCTCACAACAACCCTGCTAGGTAGGTCAGGCTGAGAGACAGTGATTGCCTCAAGGTCACTGAATGAACTTTGTGGCTGAGCTGGGAAATGCCCCCCCCCAAAAAAACCCTTATCAGCCTAATGGTTAACATGGCCTTGGTTGCACAGCATGTGCAAGTGTACAGAGTTCAGACATTTCTGGCCAGAGTAAGTGATCCAAGATTATCATTATTCTCCAAATAGCCAAGAACACTAATAATATATTGCCTGGAAATATACCTTTTCCTAATATATATGTAGATAACTTGAGATACAATACATTCCCAAAGGAATAGGACTAGTAATATGTTGATCAGAGAGTGGCAGATACAAGACTCTTCCTTTCCTTTGTAAATGAAAATAAAAGCCTTTGTTTTATGTTGGTTTTTCTGAAGGTAATTTCACAGGGATCAGGCCAACCATCTTGAAGTAGGACACCAGCTGCTTGGGAACTTCTGCCAAGACTGTCTGAGAAAGAGCCTCGCGAGGAGCCTGCAGAGGGGAAAGAAAGAAATCAGTGTTCTAAAACACATTCAGAAGCTCCTGTATCCTACATCCTACAATACAAGGAAAAACGGAAGGCAAGTAAGCCCTTCAAAAAAAACCCAAAGATTAGACTCACTGTGAAACATTCTTCTTTTTAATTTAAAAAGGGATACAATAATAATTGTAAAAGAAAACAGAAGTTGCTAATTTAAAGAAGTTCCAGGCAGTAAGTTTTGGTGATGCAAAGTGAGAGATAAGCTATCCAAATACTGTGGTCCTGCCCAATGATTCACTCTGTTGGAAAGTATAATATTCAGGTCTCTCATAGGCATTACAGGGTCCAAAAAAGAGAGAGAGAGAGAGGTATGGGGAGTTGCTTTAATGGAAAAACAGCTGGATTTGATGTCGTGAAAGGACCTCATTTATATTCCTTACTGAGCAATAGACAGAGTAGCTGGTGACACTAATATGCACAAAATGTTTCAGAAACAATTTGGACACTTTCCTAAGAGTTCTTTGATTTGAAACTGGAGCGTATGGTACAATATAGCAATATGGTAAGATGAGACTGGGAGGAAACAACGTTTTCCAAAGCTGGGCTTGGAAGTTATTTTAATCAACTTTTCACAATGCTATTTAAAACATCTATGTCCTGCGCTTTGAAGCACTGCTCCTGAGACAAATCCCAATCGGATCTCAAACAATCAAAATACAAAATGTAAAATCATAAAACCAAATATAAAAAAATGAATCCTGTGACCAGCAAAGAGAGGTGCTGGAACTCTCAAAAGGGAAATGAAGTTTTCAATCTGTATACTGAAAACTTTTAAAACATTTTAATAAGAATTTTGATGAAGAGGTTCCAGAACTCTGATCTGGTGTGTTTCCCCAGAGAAAAAGCCCTGAAGCAATATAAAATACAACTAGAAGCATTCGTTTTCAAGCTTACCACAATTGCACACAAAAAAAGAAAAGAAAATTACCAGAATCACTAAAATGCTGAGAAAACAAGAAGTATTTTTATCTCATGACCCAAATTCAACAGGCTTGGTGCCAGGCGAACTGCTGTGGAGAGGGACTATGCCAATCTACAGGCTCTGATTCTCACCCAACTTGCTTCCACACATAGAACCAGCCTCAAATCCAGATCTCAGCGGATAGGAAGTCTAAAATGGGAAGGGATGGTC
>NW_015213466.1:0-1755 GCF_001447785.1 Gekko japonicus | reverse complement strand
CAATATCAAATCAACCACTAGAGGGAGCATAATGTGCAGAAAAGAAAAAAATAAGGCAACAGGGACACACACACATCGAAAATGAGAATGCGGAAGAGCCCACTGTGGTGGTCTCTGCTGCCACACTTGTCAATCAGATCCTGAACTTGGGTAAAATTGTTGGGGAAAGTACCTGTTTTCTCCAGTCTCTCTCTCTCTAAACCATTCCTCTTAATTTGGACATGAATAGAAACAAACTTTTATAGCTTCTGGGTGGGATTGGGTGTTTCTTTTTTTTAAAACGTACACTCTCCGCACGCATGGGGCACAAAAGCGCAATGTGCTGGTATGTGCTGTGCATGATCCAGAGAATATGCACCAGAATCACAGGGGTTTTGTTGGAGCATGTGTGTCAGCATGAAAAATGTTAACTGAATGTTCAGGGGCAGCCCCGTAGCCCGAACTTCACAGAACTCCAGGACAGAGAACGGGCAATGCTGGCATCCCCAACCACAGCCACTGGCCACAAGGGCTCTTCCCTGTGCTGGGTTGCTCTGACAGAGGGCCAGGGGAGTGGACAAACAAAATCCAGGCAGGAAAAACAGTTGGGCACATCTCCAGGCTTGACAGGGCCCTCCCTGAAGGAGGCAGGGAGGCCACCTGAGAGTAGGGGCCATGGGATCCTAGGCCAACACAGCTGGGCAGGGCAAACCTTCCAATGGGGGAAGGAACCAGAACAGGCAGGCCAGACTGGCCATAATAAAAGCCATGCCTGACTAGAAGCCATGCCTTCTCTTTGCTTCCTGTGTGTGTGGGAGGGAGCTAATCCCACAGAAAGCTGGGACAGATGAGTGGGTGGGCCAAGCCAATAGGGACCTGCTTTGTAACTGCCAGGGACTCAGGCCAAGGGACTCCGGATAGAAAGGAAAGCAGTGGAGAGAGGAGAAAGAGCCTGGGTGATCCCTACTCCTTTTCCTCTTAGGACTGAGGCCTATCAAGGCCCCAGACGGTGAAGCCCAGGGGGAAAGCTTGGGAGCCATTGCCTAGGTGGAAAAGCTGTACATTTTATTCCCATGATGGGTATGAACCCAGTACCTTCAGCTGCTTCTGGTACTCTTGGCCCTCATCCTTGAAGGCGCGACCCAGAAACACTTGGATGGCCTCTTTCTCGCACTCCGTGTGCACTTTCAGCAGCTCTTCGACCGTCTCCGTTGGCAGCGTCAGCATAAGTTCCGCCATCTCCTCGTAGCGTTTGACCCCGTCATACACAGCTGCTGAATTCTCAATCTGGGACAAGGCCAGTACCGCATTCTCTATGCAAGGGATGGCCCCGCTGCGGATGGCGTCCACGTAGGTCACTGCAAGGTGCCCCAGCACTGCAAAGGGACGGTGAGAATGCTTATCACAAGCTCCCCAAATTCCTACATCAGGGGTCTGCAATGTGGTGCTTGCCGGTGTCGTAACACCTACCAGCACCTTTCCTGGCAACCACCAAGTGTTTTTAGAAAAGCGGGCAGGACCAGGTGGGGCTTTTACCCAGTAAGACTTCTGATTGGCTACTGGATATTTTAATGGCTGTGCAGATTTTTAAAAACATTGCCTTGATAGCAGCTGCCATCATGGTTCAAGGACCTTAACTGTGTGACTAAAGGTACCTCTATCTGCTGATGTATGGACAACCGGACTCCGCCCCAGAGGTACTGGACAGGGCATGATAGGCCATGATTGGCTGGATCAAATAGAGCCAATTGAAACGGAATCCAATGAAGACGGAGG
>NW_015213465.1:0-1787 GCF_001447785.1 Gekko japonicus | reverse complement strand
TCTTCTTCTTCTTCTTCTTCCTCCCTTTCTAAATAATGAGCTGCTTTAATTCCTTCTGTTTGAGAACCTGTAGATGGTAGTTATTTTGAAGGATGAGAAAGGTAGCTGTTTTACTTTA
Organism: Gekko japonicus; assembly: GCF_001447785.1. Classification (NCBI taxonomy): domain Eukaryota; kingdom Metazoa; phylum Chordata; class Lepidosauria; order Squamata; family Gekkonidae; genus Gekko; species Gekko japonicus. Next base: position 1,669 of record NW_015213465.1, on the reverse strand, counting down.
TTTTCATTAGAGGTACGTTGAACACTTTTTATTATGGTGCTGGAGTAACTCTGAGGAAAGATAACTTGTTTTATTTTTACGCTAGTGGTAGAGCGAAGGCAATTCCTTTAAAAATTGGTTAGGAGCAGGAGGCAGAAAAAAAGGGGAGAGTATTGTTATGTACTGGTGGGGCTTGAGTCTGAGGAAGAAGCCTTCAAGACTATTGGTTGTGTTACTGGTAACGGCCAATCATATTTGTTGATATCACCCAATAGCTGCACTGTCATGAGTTACATTGCATATAGTTCATGCAAATGAAGGATTCTGGCTGCCCACTTGGTATTGGTTGTTTTTTAAGGTGGGTGTGGTTTTTACAAGTATAAACGGGCGACTGTTGAGCCTGGTTTTTTGGTTCGGAAGTTCAGTAAAGAAGCATGTTATGAAAAAAGCTGCCTTGTCTCAATACTTAATAAGGCTTAGGCTAGTAGCTGTTCAAGAGAGGCAGCTTGATGTAGTGGTTAAGAACATCGGACTCTAATCCTGAGAGCTGGGTTTGATTCCCCGCTCCTCCACATGCAGCCAGCTGGGTGACCTTGGTTCAGTCACAGTTTTCTCAGAATTCTCTTAGCCCCCACCTACCTCACAGGGTGTCTGTTGTAGGGAGGGGAAGGGAAAGGAGATTGTAAGCCTTTGGGTAGTGAAAAGCGGGGTATAAAAATCAACCTCCTCCTCCTGTTTCTGGATCTAAACGTTCTAAACAGTTGCTGCTTACAGATGTTATAAACTGTTTCATATTCTCCACATAATTCAAAAATATTTTCTCCTTTGAACTCAGTGGGTTCTAACTACTGTGGAAGAGCTTGATCACAGGGGTTGGTTGATCTAGATCTCACATAAGAGTTCCCTTATACATCCCATAGGAACGTAAGAGAAGCCATTTTGGATCAAGCCAGTGGCCCATCCAGTCCAACACTTGGTGTCACACTGTGGCCAAACCCAGATGCTATCAGGAGGTCCACCAGCAGGGCCAGAACTCCAGAAGCCCTCCCACTTCACCCCCCAATCACCAAGAAGACAGAGCACCACTGCCCTAGACATAAAAGAAGCCATGTTGGATCAGGTCAATGGTCCATCCAGTCCAACACTCTTGTGTCACACCATGGCCAAAACCCAGGTGCCATCAGGAGGTCCACCAGCAAGGCCAGAACTCCAGAAGCCCTCCCACTCTTGCCCCCCCCAGTCACTAAGAATACAGAGCATCACTTCCCCAAATAGGATAAGCACAGTGGAGCCAATTACAGTACAATTCTAAGTAGAGTTATTCCCTTTCAAGTCTGTTGAAACCAGTGGGCTTAGAAGAGCACAGCTCTGTTTAGGACTACACTACAAACCTAACTGTGTTTCTTATTTTAGCTTTTCATGGCCTTGATTTGTTCTGGTCATTCTTTGCCTTGGCAACTTCTGGACACCCAAATTCACACCAGCTTCATAAAAACATAACTATATTGCCAGGGATGAGGAATAAAACAGAGCCAGTGTGGAAAACAGAGGTCTCACCGTAGTTGGGTTGCCTAGCACCGCACGTTATGAAGGGCATTTTATGTTGGTAAAGAGAAGGAGATCAAGTTAAGCACGAGTAACAGAGATGCAGTGCTGATGCAAAAAAGTGATTAACACATGGGATTCACTG
>NW_015213464.1:0-1766 GCF_001447785.1 Gekko japonicus | reverse complement strand
CAGCTGATCGCCAGGCCGCATGCTCCCACAGATCAGCTGGAAGGCCGTTTTAATGTCACAGGAGGGGGAGGGGGAAGGCACAGCAGCTGTTGTGGGGCATGCCTCACCATTAAGGGGGCAGAGCCCTGAAATGCCCTATCATAGCTACGGGCCTGAAAGAGAGTGACTGGTTCAAGATCACCCAGTACGTTTCCATGACAGAGTGCAGATTTGAGCTTTGGGTCTGACACTGACCACTAAACAATATTGCTTACCACAATAAAACTGTGTGATAGAATAGGTCGTGACTGGCCCAAGCGGGATTAATGGCTGACTGGGATTTTGAACCCAAGTGTAACACTCTGCTCAAGGTACTACACTGGCTTGTACAAGTCAGTGTCGGGAAAGGTCTTTGTAAATTTTAGGATGTAATTTTGAAGAAGAAATTCATATTGTTTTGTTCCTACTAAAACTGGAGATGTATAACATTCTCTTATTTCCTCCTAGCTCGCTGGTCACAACAATTCACCAAGAAAGTTCATTAAGGTAGAGATGTCTTCTGGCACTTCTAGCATTCTGGATGTGGGGAAGCCTTGTCTTGTGATATTGGTGATGGGTCCTTTGCAGCTTTTGTGGGTCTAGCCTGCAGGTTCAAAAGTTGGCAGCTTCCATTTCGGATATGTCCATATTTTAAAAAAATGCATGCTGAATTATTTGACACCCATTCCATACTGCAGGTAGATCGGTCGAGAGTGAAAGCTTGCTATCAAAACTAACTTTTCAAAACCAATCCACTTAATGCGAATGTGTGATGTCTCTGAAAGGAACGGCTCTCCCATTTAATTAACCTGGATGCAAATAAGTGATTGTTTAGTCTCAAAATCTTGAGCAGTCTCGTTTATGAGCAGAACAATTTATGGGGCAAGAAATGACTGCCAGTGAATGGCAAATTATTCACACCAGTGACAGGCACAGGGCTTCCTCTTCATAACAGCATCTTAGGTTATTCTGTATTGCACTGATATTTAATGGCTTGAAGAAAGTGCAACTGCCGACGTCTTTCCTTTCAGATATGATCCTTCATTTGTATAGTTTCTTTATGGACAATGGATTGCAGGGTCCTTGGAAGGCGTGTTTTATCTTATGCTGTATGTGGGTAGATCCCCTTAGGGGAAAATATGGTTGGTTATAATTGGAATTTGTACTTGTCTTGAAATTTGATAAGAGTTTTCTGTGCCTTGTTTTTCTTTTTTGTCATCAGGACGTAGCCGACTTATGATGACCCCGTAAGATTTACAAGGCAACAGACAGTTAGAGCCGGTTTGCCATTGAGTGCCTCTGTGTATCGACCTTGATGTTCCTTGGTGGTCTCCCATCCAAATACCGACCAGGGCCTACTTTGCTTAACTTCCGAGATCTGATGAAATCAGGCTAGCCTGGCCTCTCCAGTTCAGGGCATAAAACATCCCCCTACCACCACCAGGAATCTCTTATTTACCCCCAAATTGCCATTATTTTGCTTCCAGTAAACCCCAACCCAACCCTTGAGTTGGTTTGTTGGTTGCGTTCATATTGCTGGCTACATTCTACGCCTGTCTTCTTCTCACAGTTCCACACAGCCCCTCTTGGCTGAGGAAAGTACAACCCACGTTTGTTTTTCTCATTTGCATTGTTGTTATTTATGTGGCACTTCTCCTGTGGCTGGCTCAGGCTAGCCCGATCTTGTCAGATCTCAGAAGCTAAGCAGGGTAGGCATCTGTTACTGCTTGGACAGGAGACCACCGAGG
>NW_015213463.1:0-1766 GCF_001447785.1 Gekko japonicus | reverse complement strand
TGACAGCACTTTCCACCACCACATTGTTTATGGATCTGGCAACATCACTGAAATTTATTGTAAGTTTTAGTTATTCCATATTTTTAATAATTCTTACTTTCCCTATTTATCATACTCTTGTGTGTATGTGTATGTTACTAACATGTCTTGTTTCACAAGCTGAGTTATTTTCAGAAGCCAGACTGTCCTTTCTGGAAAGCCAAAGGCAACCGGCTCTCCTTTCCTTTTCATACACTCCATCTCTGAATAATACATCATTGAATCATAGTTTTCCTGTAATGCATGAGATACAAATATTTTCCCCCTTTTCAGTGACAAAGCAAAGAATGGTGTTTTTGAAAAGTTATGCCTGCATGCTTTCAGAGTTTACCAAGAAAAAGAGAAAAGAAAGCAGTCTTGCTTGGAATGCATCTCCTATTTTCACATTTTCTCTTTAGGAAATAACATTCTAAAAGTAGGAAAGAGTTGCCTGCTTTTTAAGGAATACATTGCTCTGACTTGTCTTACAAACACTAGATCACTGTTCTGTTTTTCATACATCTGCTGTTATCTAACAGAGACCAGTTTAAATTTCCCTTGGATGCTTCTGGGAAGGTTGGGTAGAAATGAGTAGCTAATGTACCTTGAAACTTTTTGCCAATCTCTGGAAAATCTAAAGCATCTTCAGATGCATTAGAAAATAGTCTGAAGATTTTGGGTTGGAAAAGCCATCTTTGAAAGATTATTTGGTAATAAAAATACAACAAAAACAAAGTTTTAGTTGAGGGACTAGGAAACAATGCTTTGCTCTCTGAAATCTAAGGATTATTTGATTGGGACCATAACAGATGTTCTCAGTGGCACTTGTAATGTTCCATGGTAAAAAAACAACAACACAACCCTTTCAGGTACAATGTATTCTGAGCTGCATCATGCATGAGAATTTTGGTGAATTTATCCTGAGCCAGAAGCCAGAGGGATAAGGAATGGTTCAGATTACTGGCTTGCTGTACGGCTTGTTTAGAAATCTCCTCTTTCTCAGTGAAAAAAAATCAAAAGTAGGGGAGGATGCCTTTCTGCCTGCATGATAAACTCTTGCCCTATCATATTGCTGACAAAAGGAGGACTGAATCCCTACATCCTTTCTGGCACTACTTGCACAGTGCTAGTTGCCAGAATCCAATTTGGTACAGTTTTACTTGACTCTGTGCCTATCATCTCAGATACAAAAATCCCATTACTGAAAACTAATTTTTATTCAAGCTTTTAAAAATCTGCTCATAGGTACCAAAATAATCAGACTAATTATACAAATGAAGTAATAAACAACATTTTAGCTTCTTTTAGTTCAGCAGCTGCACAAGATTTAACTCAGCCTGCTCTGATGTGTGATGTCAGGGAAGAGGATGCCTTCAAAAAGTGTGATTCAGGTGGGCAGCTGTGTTGGTCTGAAGCAACAGAACAAAGTTTGAGTCCAGGGGCACCTTTAAGACTAACAAAGTTTAATTCGGGGTATAAGCTTTCGTGTGCATGATGAAGCGTGCATGCACATGAACGCTTATACCCGGAATTAAAGTTTGATGGTCTTAAAGGGTGCCATTGGACTCAAACTTTGTTCATAAAGTGTGTATTCCAAGGCCCTTGGCCATCTAAACCATCCTCATCATACTTTCACCTTCTTTCACCCACTTACAACTCCTAGATTCTTCTTTTGGCCATGATAGCTAAATGAAGTGTCTATATTTAGAGGCAAGTAATTCTGAATACCAGATCTGGCTAATCGCTGA
>NW_015213462.1:0-1812 GCF_001447785.1 Gekko japonicus | reverse complement strand
TTTGGGCACTCTGGCTGCTTGCACATGATTGATGACGATCGCCCCTGTGGTTCTCATGGCCACAGTGAATGTGGAGACCTTTGCAGCAGCAACGGAACGTCCACACGGCAGTTTTCCGTCAGCCCCCTGCAGCCACCATTTCTCCACCAGAGGGCTTTAAAAAACTCACTCAGGAATCACTAGATTGGTAGCACCATCAGTTACGATGACATACCCCTTTCCTGTGGTTGTTTTTTAAAAGCCTCTAGCCCTTTTCATTGCAGAGTTATAATGGGAAATGTGCAGCAGGCACACTTCCTTACGATTCTGCAACAAAAAGGGCTAGAGAGACTTACTTTTGCTGGGGGGGAAATGAAAGCAGGGAAGTAGTACGTTGTTTCAAAAACCCTTCTGTGGGGGTTGGCTGGGGGGAATAGTGGCTGCAGGGGTCGAAACATGGAAAGTGGTATCATTGAGGCTGGGTCTTGCACAAATGCACACCTTCCTATCCACAAGACGTTCAAAGGCACTTTCCTGCCAAAAGATGGTACCAATATTAATATGGTCACAGTCCATAGACATGCAAAAATAAATCCACAAGAAGAAATCAATATTTTTTTAACAAAAATCGTGAAGTTATGAATATGAAAATACAAAAGTAATAATAATACATTCAAATTATAGGTTCAGGTACATAAAGATAGAAGGTGACTACAACGGGACGGTAGTCTGAGGAATGCAGTGCCGTTTCGACAGACGTCTTCTTCTAACCAATAGTTTGATAATGTATGAAAAATTGCACTTCAAATGGAAAAGCTGCCCAATTCACATGGAGTTTGATATGTTTCACCTATTACATTGCACAAATAATGGAGGAGAACATCTCTCAGACAGAGAAAACAGAGAAGAGGGATGAATAGATGATGACATTGTGTGGATGCTCCTGAAAACGGCATTGCTGTCTGGATATCAGGATGGAGCTAGGCATCCATGTGGAAACAGCCGTTGTGGGGAAGCTAGCTGTATTTAACTTGCAAGAGAGCCAAGATTGGTTGTGGCTTCCAATGAACATATGTACAGGGGGAAATGCTTCTATTTAATGTGTTTGTTGTTGTTCAGTCGCACAGTTGAGTCCAACTCTTCACAACCCCATGGACCACATCATGCCAGGCCCTCCTGTCTTCCACCGTCCTCTGGAGTTTGCTCAATTTCATGTTCATTGCGTCGATAACACTGTCCAACCATCTCATCCTTTGCTGTCCCCTTCTTCTTTTGCCTTCAGTCTTTCCCAGCATCAGGGTCTTCTCCAGTAAATGCTCCCTTCTCATTTGGTGGCCAAAGTACTTGAGCTTCAGCTTCAGTATCTGGCCTTCCGGGGAACAGTCAGGGTTGATTTCTTTCAGGATTGACTGATTTGATCTCCTTGCAGCCCAAGGGACTCTCAAGAGTCTTCTCCAGCATCATAATTCAAAAGCATCTACTCTTCGGCGCTCGGCCTTCCTTACGGTTCAGCTCTCGCAGCCATACATGACTACTGGGAATACCATTGCTTTGACCATACGGACGTTTGTTGGCAGGGTGGTGGCTCTGCTTTTTATTATGCTGTCTAGGTTTGCCATCGCTTTCCGCCCAAGGGCAGGCGTCTTTTAATTTCATGGCTGCCGTCACCGTCTGCAATGTAATATGTAGATGTAGTATGTAATATGTAATGTAATATGTAAATGGCCGTAAGAACAATGTGTTGGATTTCCTTCCCTCCCTCCCTCCCTTTTGCTGTTAAGCCACAGCTGACGTACGGCAACCATGGGGGGTTTTCAAGGCAAGAGACATTCA
>NW_015213461.1:0-1816 GCF_001447785.1 Gekko japonicus | reverse complement strand
TTTGTGCAAATTAAGATTAATTGATAGCAAGATCCTTAGCCAGATCACTCCTCTATATGTTTCAGCAGATGGGCTCTTGTGTGAAATATTTTCCCTCCGTTACTATAGAGACATCTTGGCATATTTCTGCCTAAGTGGTTTTCTGGAAAGCTGTTTGTTGTGTTGCCCAGTGCTGACAGAAGTGAATCATTTTCAGTGTTCAGTCAAGACTGATTAAAACCTGGTCTCTGGGTGTCTTAACTGCTGCCGACTGCTACTTAGACGAGGACCATGCCGGTAAAGTAATTATGTCTGGGATGTTTAAATCAGAGTTTGAAGCAAACCAGGCAGGTGGGTTACAGTTACCTACCTGAAATATGATCGAGAGGAGACAAAAAGACGGAGGTGGAAATGGGTTTCAGACAACATGCTACACCCTCAAGGATGATGGAATGAATGAGTGGAGTTTATTCAACAGTGACAAAATCCACAATGCCAAAGTCGTCTTGGGATGATCTGTTGATACTAGAAGTAAGGGCGACATTAAGGTATATATGGCAGCATACATACAGCACGCAGGACTTGCAAATGTATACACTATTTAAGATCATGCTTTAAGAAGTTTTGAATTAAGCTTTCTTGACAGCTTGGGGGTAGGGGGTAGGGGAAATTAAGCCTTAGGACGACGTAATTCAAGAATCGCAATGGATGGTTACAAATTATGGCTGAACACCAAAGAACTACTTTAGATGTTTCCAAGAATTTAGGTATACTGAGGGGGGGGGAGCTTTCATTTTTCGAACAGAACTTTCCCCTCCCTTATGCCACATCACAAACTTCTCTGAAAGTTTCAAAAGAGGTTTTCTTTGTAGATGTAAGGAGGAGGAGATGCTGTTCAACCAATAAATCCAACCCCTTGGACATGTGGCATTATCTGTGCATTCTCTGGAACCCAGTTTGTATCTCTGGAGCCTTGTCTGAGGTCCAAATTAGATGACATACGTGACATGAGTCCCATGTAACATTGGGGAACTAATACTCCCAAGACCACTGTTGTGTTCTGAACAAACACGGGAAAACTCAAAGAAGAACTAGAAGAGCAAGAACCAGCAAATAATACTGTGTGGGTGTGTTTTTTTGTCATCAAGTCAAAGCCAATTTATGGTGATCCTGTAGGGTTTTCAAGGCAAGAGATGTTCAGAGGTGGTTTGCCATTGCCTACCTCTGCTTAGCAATCCTGGTGTTCCTTGATGGTCTCCCATCCAAGTAGTAACCAGGGCCACCCCTGCTTAGCTCCCGAGATCTGACAAGAACAGGCTACCCTGGGCTATCTAGGTCAGAGCACTGTGTGTTGGGTGGGGGGGGGAGATGCAGTTAAGATGCTGATTTGGAGAGGGGGAAAGAGCTGGAGCAGAGGTCCGTCAGTGGATATTAGCCACAAGGTATAGATAGGGGCTCTGGGGAAGTGATGCTCTGTCATCTTGGTGCTTGGGGGGGTCAACAGTGGGAGGGCTTCTAATGTCCTGGCCCCACTGCTGGACCTCCTGATGGCACTGGTATTTCTGGCCGCTGTGTGACACAGAGTGTTGGACTGGATGGGCCTTTGGCCTGATCCAACAGTGAGAAGCAGACAGATACTCCTGTGAGTTGACTGAAGCACCTTGAGAATACAGGCCATCTCCCTCTGGGAATCCCAAGAAAAATAATGGATATGCTTCCCTGTAAAAGTGTTTTACTTCTACATTTTTAAATAAAGTACCTCCTACAGAAACAATGCAAGTCTCCAGCGGTCTCCCCTCCAAAGGAAATCATGGTATCTGCAATACTCTCTCCTCCA
>NW_015213460.1:0-1809 GCF_001447785.1 Gekko japonicus | reverse complement strand
TATCTTGTCTACAGCTTTGAGGAGAAGAGGGGATTAGATAAGCATGCAGAGCAGAGGGGTTCATTCGTGGCTGCTAGCCATAAGGTATATGAAAAACTATGTCTGGGGCAGTGATGCTCTGTATTCTTGGTGCTTGGGGGGGGGGGCGACAGTGGAAAGGCTTTTGGAGTTCTGGCCCCACTGGTGGACCTCCTGATGGCACCTGGGTTTTGGCCATTGTGTGTCACAGAGTATTGGATTGGATGGGCCATTGGCCCGATCGAACATGGCTTCTCTGACATCCTTACCTGCCTGGTACCAACCATCCTTTAAGACACAGGTGTAGGTTTGGGGATCACCCTGAGTTTGATGTGCTTTTATGGGGTAAACATAAAGTTGCTTCCTCTCACAGAGGTCAGCTCATCATTACCAGGTCCATTTGGCTTTCATTGGCTTGCCCCTGGAATCACAGAAGCCATATTGCTTCCAAAACATAATTGGTGTGTATCCATATTGATTGCTACAAGGGCGCCTGAAGGCGCCTGAAGGGGCAGCTTTCGCCGCTTCCTGAACCACCAGCAATTCTGCATGCTGGGCTGCAACATCTGGTGCTGGGAAAATGTCTTTTCCAGTAAAACAAATTCCTCTGTGTGAGTAAAGACACCCTTAGTATATGCATATCCAGCAGAATATGCAAGCTTTGTTCCTAAGGCTTGGATGCTGCTGCCACCTGCCATGAGGGAAAGCCTCCCCCTTTCTGCAGGGAGATGGACTTTGGGAGTCTATTGCAGGGGTGAGAGGCTGGGTCATAAACACAAGAGACATCTTGAGCACTCCTTTGCCCTGCCCACGGGGATCCAGCGAGGATGCAGTGCCCCGTAGCCTGATTCGGAGAGTGCCGAAGACGCAGGGATCGCAGTGTGAAAAAAAATGTGCTGTTCTGCCGTGAGATCCCTAAATTAAGTCAAGCATCATTTACAGCAGAGAAGGTCTGCTCTTCTTGAATAATTTTGAGTTGAGTTTGTAAAAACATGGGATGCAGTGGCTGCTTTCCTACATAATGGGGGCATTTAAGTGTGAATCCTTGGATTATCCTTGAATCCATAGGGTTAACAGAGCCTTGCAATTCTCAGTGACTCTTCGGAAAATGGATAATGTATTCGGAGGGTATTGTGTCTTTCAGTTGGGGTTGTTTGGAAGTCTTCAGCCCCTGAAGTTTTGGGGAACTGCTAAAGTGGGTGGACTTTCTTATGCTTGTTAGTTGTATTCAGGGAGAACAAAGTAGTTACGCTTCAAGCCTTCTGAGCTACATTTTCCAACTCACTCTATTGGGACTGCCTTGGTTTCGTATAGTGATTAGGAGCAGTGGGCTCCAATCTGGAGAACCGGGTTTGATTCCCCACTCCTCCACATGTCACAGCAGCTCGGTGACCTTGAGTCAGTCCTAGTTCTGTCAGCTGTTCTCTCAGGAGCAGGTTTCTCAGAGCTCTCTCAGCCCCACCGACCTCACAGGGTGTCTGTTGTGGGGAGAGGAAGGGGATTCTAAGCCGCTCTGAGACTCTGAGTGAAGGGCGGGGTATAAATCCAAATCCTCTTCTTCTTCTGGTTACAACCGATTCTCCATTGCTCTTGGCTCCAAGCCTCCTTGCTAATGCCTAGTTCTCAAGGCCGACCCAGTGATCCAGCTGCCTTCGTTCCATCACCTTGCTGTAGTCTTCCAGCACTAATCCCTGGTCTTTTTCAGCACAGGGGCTGTTTCAGGCAGAGGCAAAGGTTGCTATTCCCATATCCATGAAGAACTCAAAATCAATCAGGAAGCATTTTTTTTTT
>NW_015213459.1:0-2216 GCF_001447785.1 Gekko japonicus | reverse complement strand
TGTGACTGGGCAAAACTCTGCTATATTGATCAAATACCCCAATACTTAAAACATTGCTAAAGCCTCTTAGCTGCAATTGGAAACATAGAGAGGAAGCATAAACAGGTCTGCTCAGAATGAGGCCACATTTTATTCAATGGGGCTTTCTTCGGGGAAAGTCTTTTTAGGATTGCATCCATAGAGTACCAACAAACATGTTTACTGAGTTCTCACGATGTAGAGCTGTGGTGGCTCAAGTGGTTAAGACGCTGAACTGCAGGCTGTGGAAGGGCAGGAGTTCAGCAGTTCGAGACCTGAGTGTGCCGCATGACGGAGTGAGCTCCCATCTCTAGTTCCTAATGAGTTCCCCTAGCTCTTTTTCTACGAAATGACCCCTATAAATAGGTACCACTTTGGTGGGAAGGTAACAGCGTTCCGTGCGCCTTGGTGTTTAGTCATGCCGGCCACATGACCACGGAAACATCTTCGGACAGCGCTGGCTCTTCAGCTTTGAAACGGAGATGAGCACCGCAACCCTAGAGTCGGATTCGACTGGCTTTCGAGCAAGGGAACTTTTATCTTTACCCCTTTCCACAGTGCACTGAACATAATGCACATATACATGGTAACGTCATGAAGCATCCGAGGTTTATGGAGGCCCACTTCGGTGAGCCACCCCCCTTTTGTTTTTTTAAGGAAAACAATTTTAAGAATCAGGTCTCTGAATGCATTAGCCTTCACGTGAAGCATCTCTTTATCCAAAGATGGCAGAAGACCCGGACATCCCATTCCAGTAATGTAGAAGAAGAAGAAGAGATTGGATTTATACCCCACCCTTCACTACCCAAAGGAGTCTCAGAGCGGCTTACAAACTTCTTTCCCTTCCCCTCCCCACAACAGACACCCTGTGAGGTAGGTGGGGCTGAGAGAGCTCTGACAGAAACTGCTCTTTTTCAAGAACAGCTGTGCCAGAACTATGGCTTGCCCCAGGTCATCCATCAGGTTCAAGTGGAGGAGTGGGGAATCAAACCCGGTTCTCCCAGATTAGAGTCTGCACACTTAACCACTACACCAAACTGGGGGTTGCCAGTTCCCCTCTGGCCATTCGGGCGGGGGGGGGGGGTTTGCCAGCTCCAGGTTGGAAACTCCTGGAGATATGGGGATGGAACCTGGGGAAGACAGGGACCTCAGTGCGGTACAATTCCATAGAGTGAGGGTGGCCAGGTCCAATGATACTGCTGGCGGGGGAGGGAGAGGGACCTTCCAGGAGGGGAGGCGGAGCGCCATGACGTGCTGACATCATGCAGGTGTGACATCATCACTTTGGCGACATCATGTGGCAATGCTCTGGTTTTGGGGCGAAACTCTATGGTAAAATCACCCTCAAACCATAGAGCTTGGCCCCCAAACCAGAGTGTTGCTGCACGGCATTGCTGGGATGGTGGCGTCACTTTCGTATGACATCAGCATGTTGTGTTTGGGGGTGGGGTCCCCCCACTGGCCAGCTGGCTGGCGGCAGGCAGGAGCCTGAAATACCAGGGGCTCCCCCACCTCCATCCCTACACAGAATCCATCCTCCAAAGCACCCATTCTCTCTAGGGAACCTGATCTCCAGGGGTCATTTCCTGTGGGAGCGCACAGGAGCGGAGCTCCGGCAGTAAGGAGCCCAGGGGATGGGCACATGCAACAAGTCCCACTCCCTGCACCCAGCAGCCCTCAGTCGGGTCACGAGGAGCAAGAAGCAGCCAGGTTGCAGAGCGCCCCCCGGCCCACCTTCAGGTACAAGCTCTCCCTCCTCTGTGAAGGCAGATCTGCGCATCCCCTCCCATAGCTAGCAATCCAAAAGAGTCCAGAGGCACCTTTAAGACCCAGGTTTACTCAGGTACAAGCTCTCCCTCCTCTGCGAGGACTGATCTGCATGTTTCCCCCCCCCAATAGCTAGCAATCCAAAACAGTCCAGTGGAGACTGAGCAGTGGGTGTTGCGTTCTGACACACTTCCAGTGATGTCAGGGTGCGTGGCATATGCAAATGTTATACTAATAAGTTATGCTAATGAGCTCATGCACCTCTTTTTCTACAAAATGACCCCTGCTGATCTCTATAGTCTGGAGAAGAGCTGTAATTCCAGGACTACCCAAGGTCCCATCTGAAGGCTCACATCTCTACCATCATGGGAAGAAAATGGCCAGATTGGGTGAGAATTCAAACTTTCGCTCACTTAACAAAGTAGTCGGAG
>NW_015213458.1:0-1852 GCF_001447785.1 Gekko japonicus | reverse complement strand
TTCTGATGTTCTTATGAAGGCCCTGGCCTTCATGCCCTGTTACTGGCCCTCCAGAAGAACTGGTTGGTCACTGTGTGAGACAGGATGCTGGACTAGATGGACCACTAGCCTAAACCAGCAGGGCTCTTCTGATGTTCTTAATAACAGGAAGGTCTCAGCCTCTATGTCCTGTTGTTGGTGCTCCAGAAGAACTGGTTTGGCCGCTGTGTGAGACAGAATGCTGGACCAGATGGACCACTGGTCTGACCAGCTGGGTTCTTCTGATGTTCTTTTGAGGACCTTGGGATCTAGGCCCTGTTGTTGGACCTCCAGAGGAGCCGGTTGGCTACTGTATGAGACAGAATACTGAACTAGATGGACCACTGACGAGATCCAGCAGGGCTCTTCTAACGTTCTTATGGAGAAGCTCACCACTGAATGGGCCACTGCTGGAAAAAGCCAACTACTAATGATAGCCTGTTATGTATCAGCCATGTCAGTTTGGTGTAGTGGTTAAGTGAGCGGACTCTAATCTGGGAGAACCGGGAGAACCCCACTCCTCCACTTGCACCTGCTCGATGACCTTGGGCAAGCCATAGTTCTGGCACAGCTGTTCTTGAAAAAGAGCAGTTTCTCTTAGAGTGCTCTCATCCCCACCTACCTCACAGGGTGTTTGTTGGGTGGAGGGGAACAGGAAGGAGATTGTAAGCCGCTCTGAGACTCCTTTGGGTAGAGAAAAGGTCTTCTTCCACCTTGGCTAACGTCGGGTCTGTCCGTCCTCCTGCCTAGCAACAAACAGTGGCAGCCCAGTCAAAATAACAAGGGAAAGCTCTTTCTCCTCACGCCCAACATGCCGTGCTCTAACCTCTTTGCTTCTCGGGGAATCATCGCTGCCTTGAAGATTTAAGCAGGTGAAGGATCCTGGCCTTGCAATATATAACAGCATTAAGGCAAGGGTGAGTATATTACCGGCTGATGGCTGGACGCGGGCAGTTACTTGGCGAAACGTTGCCTTGCCCAATTTAAGCTGATCAATGGCTCACTAAATCTATTGCCAGACCTTTGGAAGAAATCCCAGCCTTGCCAGACAGACTTTGTCTTGTTACTGTTCACAGAGGAGATCGTCGAGGAGTCAAACGGTCTTTCAATCACATCCCAAAGTTCAGGACCAGTTGAGAGGAAGCAAAAGGGCTCTCAGGATTATTGTGGATTGAAACAACCAACCGACTGGCTCATCTGGGCTGTGTTAAGGAAAGAATTGATTGTCCAACGCCAGCAGGACGCAATTCACAGGATGGCGTTGCAACGTTATGGACCAGGCTAAGGTAAGTCTTGTTTGAAGTTGTGCCTTTTCTCTTTCTGCTTCCTCCATCCTCCTGTTTCCTCCTATATTGGAAATGGGATTCAGTGGAAGAGCCTCTGCTTGGCATGCAGAAGGTCCCAGGTTCAATCCCCAACATCTCCAGTTAAAAGGACCAGGCAGGAGGTAATGTGAAAGACGTCTGCCTGAGACCCTGGAGAGCTGCTGCCAGTCCAAGTAGACAATACTGCAGTTGATGAACCATGAGTCTGATTCAGCATAAGGCGTCTTCATATGTTCATGTGTACAATCGCCTTTCCCGTCCTCTCCCTATAACAGGCACTTTGTGAGGTATATGGGGCTGAGTAAGGAGGAGGAGGAGGAGGAGAATTGGATGTATACCCCACCCTTCACTCGGAGTCTCAGAGAAGCTGACAATCTCCTTCCCTTCCCTGTGAGGTAGGTGGGGCTGAGAGAAGGAGGAAGAGGAGGAGGAAGAAGAGGAGGAAGAGGAGGAAGAGGAAGAAGAGGACGATGACATGATGATTGGATTCATACTCTGCCCTTCACTCG
>NW_015213457.1:0-1820 GCF_001447785.1 Gekko japonicus | reverse complement strand
GAGATCCAAGTGCAGAAAGGACCTCAGTGAGCTTCATGGTGAGTGGAGATTAGACCACAGGATATATCTCCCTGTTTAAATTAAACTGTATTGGCTCTCTTACAAACATCTTACAAATAAATTCAGAAAAACTTATTTTGTTACAGTCTTGAACATCTTGAATTTTTACAGCCTAAATGCTTTCTTTCTTACATGCATGAAAATATGGGCAACTATTTTACCAGACTTCGATTAAAATATGATAAGGCATTGTTGATACTGAACCTCCGGTTTTGCTGACCTCTTGTTGTTGTCGTCCCCCCCATATTGGCACCAAAACCAGCTTTTTCTCCACCAGTTGCATGAGACCTGAAAATGAATTTTGAGCTTTAGTATTTACTCAAATGCAAGACCAGGTTTTTTTTCTAGGTATGTCATCAAAGAGGGATGTAATCCTAAATTTGTGTACAAATTACCATTATGTCCAATACTAATTCTTTTTGTATAATATTTTTAGGGAGGGTCAGCTTACATTCAGGGTCATCTTCCTGTTGAGCAAATAAGGTATCTCCAACTGAAAAAAAAATATATATCCAGAAAAGAAAGGGCAGGATTCAGCATATCTCCAGTCTGATCTCATCAGATTCATAAGAAACAAAGACAGATTCAGAGAGAAACCAGATTGTCCCTTTTCTTAGTCCCAGACCATTAATCAGAGTTTATTGGTAATTAACCAATGTGCACTTATACACAAAGTATCCTGTACTATAAACATTCTTGCCATTAGAGACCTAGCTTGACATTAGCATTTTCAAATAAAAGGTTTTCCATTGCAGCTGCCCAGTACTGAACAGCAGAAATTACTTTTATTTATTTTATTAGATTTATATACCACCCTCCCAAATTGGGCTCAGAGTGGTGTACAGCAGTTAAATAATACAATTAAAATACAACCCAACTCAATGAGGAAACTAAGACTACCTCTACCACACTTCCTCCCTGTTCTTTCTTTCTTTCTTTCTTTCTTTCTTTCTTTCTTTCTTTCTTTCTTTCTTTCTCTCTTTCTCTCTCTCTTTCTCTCTCTCTTTCTCTCTCTCTTTCTCTCTTTCTCTCTTTCTCTCTCTCTCTCTCTCTCTCTTTCTAACTAATCCCATTAACTAGGAAATCACTACTTCTTACATTCTTACAATCAGGAAGTATACTGATTAGCTCACATAGATTCCCTCCCTCTTGTCCAAGCCAAAGGAAAAAAAAAGAATATTTTGTGTTTCACTCAAGCACCAAGACCTATAACTGAAGCCAGAATCTACCCCAACATATTAATTTCTGTTGCTACAGAAGCTTCACATCCCTGGAACATATTATGTGCCTCCTTGATCTCTTCCCCATCTCTTCTTGAATTGTTGCTTAGTCACTGCCTCAGACCCTAGCAGAACACGCTTCGGATCTGCTCTGGACTACCTGTATTTGTGCAGTAGCTCCCTCTCTGTTCCTCCCTTTCCCATAACACTATAACTTGGTGGGGCTTCCAATTATGTTAATTGGCTATGGGTTAAGGACATACAAAAAGGAGACATTCCTTTAATGAATGAGTTGTTAAATGGTGAGATTCCCTGCCAGTGTATATAATGATGGCATGGGTGGGGGTGGACATGGTAACTAAAGGGAACCTCCATATTCAGAGGCAGTAAACATCTGAAACCGAGTGCTAGGAGGAGACATCAGGGGACAGCCTTTTCCCCCGTCCCCTGTTTGATAGCCCTCTGGAGCAACTGGCTGGTCTCTATATGAAACAGAATGCTAGATTACATAGGCTATTGGTCTGATCCCGCAGGGCTCTT
>NW_015213456.1:0-1806 GCF_001447785.1 Gekko japonicus | reverse complement strand
GCTCTACCACTGAGTCATTTCTAATATAAGTGGTGGACCTCTAGAGAATTCACTCCAGAAGTCCAAAGGACCACCCCTTTTATTAGTTTTATAGCATTTAGCAGTCATGATGACTCTCTCCAAAGAATCCTGGGTATTGCAGTAGGATGAGGATACTGAGCATTCTATCAGAGCAATCACTGCCCATCCCCTTTCTTGCCATGTCAAAGAACCACAATTCCTAGATGCCCTTAGATGACATCATTGTCATAATGATGATGATGATGATGATAATAAAATTAAAAAATTATTTCTATCCCATCCATTTCCCAAAACGGGGCTCAAGGCAGCAGACAATATATCTCAAGCAACACATAGTAAAAGCATACAATCAACATAAACAATAGAATACATACATACAATACACTTAGATTCCAGCATCATTAGATGGCGTCAAACATCTCTTCTGCACGAAACTGGGGTGGCTAGTGTGGCATCATATTCCACCCATGGGAAGGTTCTTAACCAGAGGGGTATGGGGGATAAAAGGGGGAGAAGGGAACCCAGGAGGCTACCCTCTGTCCCTCCCCTTGGAGAAATGAACAGAGACATTGCAAGGCAGTCCCACGTATACGAGTGGCAGTGTGGTGGTGGGTCAACAGGTCATGGTTGAACATGTCAAACGCTACCGAAAGATCTAGTAGTAGCAGCAGCACCGATGTGGTGGTGGGTCAACAGGTCATGGTTGAACATGTCAAACGCTACCGAAAGATCTAGTAGTAGCAGCAGCACTGACGTGGTGGTGGGTCAACAGGTCATGGTCGAACATGTCAAACGCTACTGAAAGATCTAGTAGTAGCAGCAGCACTGACTTGCCCCAATCCAGCTTTCTGTGGAGGTCGTCTGTTGGGGCAACCAACACCATCCCATGGCTCAGTCGGAAGCCGGACTAGAATGGATCCAGAGCCGATGTGTCATCCAAGAAGGCCTCCAGCTGTTGTGCCACTGTCTGCTCAACTATTTTGCCCACAAATGAGACATTTGATACTGGACGGTAGCTGGCCAGATCAAAAGCATCTAGCGATGGTTTCTTCAGCAGCAATCTCACCACTGCCTCCTTCAAGATCCCTGGAAATACCCTTGAACTCAGGGACAGATTGATAATGCCTTCCAGGGAAGTCCGTAACCTCTCCCCACTGGCTTTCACCAGTCAGGGAGGGCACAGATCAAGGGGGCAAGTGGTGGGCCTAACAGCTAACAGGATCTTGTCCACATAAGTCTGGGAGAGTCGCCTGAACTGACGCTGAAGATGACCAAGGGGCCTTCAGTTCACTTACTGCATCAACAGTGGTGGGGAGGTCACAGCAGAGGGACAAGACCTTCTCTGCAAAATAGCTTGCAAATGCCTCACAGCTAATAGCCAATCCACTAGAATTTTGGGAGTCCCCTGAAAGGGACGTAAGAGACCTGATTGCCTTGGACAATTGTGCTGGGCAAGAGCTTGCAGATACAATGGAGGCCACACAGTAATCTCTCTTTGTGGCCTTCACTGCTATCTCATAGGATCTTGTAAATGTCCTCGCTGCAAGCATGACACCATGCTTGTTCTAGTCTAAGCTCCTGTTTCATCTCTCTCAGCTCCAAGGTATACCAAAGAGCTAATTTGGAACGGTGGCAAAGAGAATGTCAGGGGGCCATCTCATCGATACGAGATAGCAGTCTTCGGTCAGCACATCTAGTGAGTCATCAGCGGGTGTGGGATCCCAAGAAGATTCTGGAAACCAACTGGATCCACGAATCTCTGCGGGCAAGCATAAATCTGCTTGC
>NW_015213455.1:0-1799 GCF_001447785.1 Gekko japonicus | reverse complement strand
AGCCTTGTAGCTACTCAGTGGTTCTTCTCGTCCACAGCAATAAACTATCACCCACTCTACTTCTTTCATTCACTTCCCTTTCTTTTAAAGAACGGGTCTGCAATCAGCAGACCCACCAGCTCTCTAGCATCGGAACAGCAACACAGCAGGTAGACTGTTCAGCAGTTCCCAAATTCAGCAGCTTCTGTTCCTTTCCAGCTGGGGAAGATCCCATATATTGAATTTCTGCCTGTTGAACAGATATTGAAGGCACAGGTGCCACCTCTCAGGGTACGGTCCTGCCCTCGGGTCAGCTGTGAGACTTTGGCACCATTTGTCAGAAAGAAGACAGGGCAAACCACTTTCTGGGTCCAAATCTATGCACTGCCAGACCGCAGGGCTTCAAGGACACTGGGCCAGGATTGTGCCACGGTTGTTACTCCTGCAAGATTAAAATGAGCTGCTGGTCTAAAGTTGCCATGTTGCAATCTGGATTGGGGTACCCAAGCGTTTTGAGCTTGTGGGCACCTTTGGAATTCTGACACAGGAAGGTGGGCGCATCCACAAAATGGCTACTGTGGGAGGCCACCACCCACAAAATGGCTGCCACCGTTTATTTTCAGTCACAGCGAAGATTCCAGTCACACAAGCAATCAAGTGTCCAGTGGCCAATCAAAAACCTTGCTGGGCCAAAGCCCTACATGATCCCGCCCACTTTCCAAAAACATGTGGTAGGCACCCGGGAAGGTGCTGGCAGGCACCACTTTGGGGAGCCTGAGCCAGACCCTAACACAGGGGTGTCAAACGTAAGGCCCAGGGGCCGGAACCGGCCCATCCGGGGCTCTTATGTGGCCTGCGAGCAACTAGCGCCAGGAAGGGAACAGGAGACTGCTCGGGAGGGAAACGGGCAGAGCCCCTCTGATTGTGGCTTCCACATGGTGGGACAAACCCGTCTGCAGCAGTCAAGCAGCGTGGGAGCCTCTGCCCAGGACTGCACCACTGGCTCTCCAGTTCGCCCGTATGGGTTTCCCTTTGTACCCCCTCCCAGCCCAGGGGGCCTTGCAGTGAGGACACACCAACTCAGAGCCACAAGCTCCTGTCCTTTATACAGTTTATAGCTCTGGTACCTGGCGTTACATTTTACGGCACTCACGGCCCGGCCCAACATTTATGTCAGATCCGGCCCTCGTAACGAATGAGTTCGACACCTCTGCCCTAACATCTCCAATAGAAGTGGGGAATGGCAGGGAGCAGTCTCAGGCTGGGGTGCCTGACCCCGAGACTCGGGGGGAGTCAAGGTGGATGGGACATGAGGGAGGCTCCTAGAGCAGTGGTCCCTAAATTTTTTGAGTCTCTGGTTTCCTTTGGAATTTCGAGAGGGCATGGTGCGCACCACCCCAAAATGGCTGCCAACAGGAAGCAGAGCTAAATGTTTTACTTTCCTCCTTGCTTTGCAAAACAATTGCCGAGGAGGAAAGGAGAAAAGGAAGGGGGAGTATGAAGTGCAAAAGCTGAAAGGAAGAATGGAGCCACATGCTGGATGAGGAAAGCCCAGGTTCATAACAGTCCTCCTAAACTTCCAGGAGCTGCGGCTGATACCACAGACATAGAAAGTTCTTCCATTTGGCCAGTTAATCACAAGCCCTGCCTTACGATGGCCCCACCCTTTCTGAAAAAGCTCAGTGCGTACCAGGGAAAGTACAGGTGGGCACCATAGTGCCCGCGGGCACTGTGTTGGCGAACCATGGGCAAGTGCGCTGAGGTAGAGCTCAGTGGGGTGGGGCAGAGCCAGTCTGCTCAGGTTTCAAGCATAAAAAACA
>NW_015213454.1:0-1693 GCF_001447785.1 Gekko japonicus | reverse complement strand
AAAAGCATCCTTTTAAAAAACTGGAAGGTGTGCCCAGAACAGAAAGGAGCACAGGGTTTGGGAAGACAACTGTAAGCATTTAGACCACAAAGATATAAAAGGATGGCTAAGGGAAGATGGGGAGATGGCAAAGAAACAGAATGAACTCTTTGAGTCTGTTTCTACTGTGGAAAGTGTGGGGCACCTACCCACACTGGAGCTGCTGTTTTGGAGAAGGGCTGCATTGAGGTGAAAAGATACAAAGTTCTGGGACTGCTAGACCAAAAAAAACTGTTCAGGTCCAGATGGCACATGCCCAAGAATTCTTAAACACCTCAAATACAAAATTGTTGCACTGAAGGGGTCTAGAGAATTATTTTTTAGAGAAATGGAAGCTCAGAATCTAAAGAGAGAGAATGGATTTATACCCTGCCCTTCACTTGGGAGTCTGAGCCGCTTACAATCTCCTTTCCCTTCCCCTCCCAACAGACACCTTGTGAGGGAGGTGGGGCTGAGAGAGCTCTTGACAGAACTGCTCTTGAGAGAACAGCTCTGAGAGACTTGTAATCTGATCCAAAGTCTCGCCAGGAGCTGCATGTGGAGGAGTGGGGAATCAAACCTGCTTCTCCCAGATTAGAGTCCATGCTCCTAACCCCGACACCAAACTGAAAGAAGCTGGACCTCCTGATGGCCCCTGGTATTTTTGGCCACTGTGTGACAGAATGTTGGACTGGATGTGCCATTGGCTTGATCCAACATTGGCTTCTCTTGTGTACTTATGTAAAAATTCAACTACTGATTTTTTAAAAAACAAAACCTTCCTAGAGCTGTATAAAATGCAGACCATAGAGCCTGGAAGATGACATGTAAAAACCCGCAGAAGTATCCATTTCTAAAAAGCAAATTGCATGCCGCTGTTACTCAGAATGGATTTTTCACCCACCCCCTTTCTTCATAGGAGCTCTTTTGGGGAAGCTTTTCTCACAGCCAAGGGCTTATCCCTCCCTTATTACCCCGATTCCCAGCTCTCTCGGACCCTCCATCAGCACCTCTCCTGCAACTGCTCCGTCCTTCTCCCTCCCAGATCCCCACTCAGTCCCCCTCCTGCATCTGCTCCCTCCTTCCCATCACCCCAAACCTCCCCCCTCCTGCATCTGCTCCTTCCTTCTGCCCCCCTGAATCTTGCCTCCCCCGCCCACTCCATTCCTCTCACGGCCTCTCCGACCGAAACGGGCGTCCATGGAACGGGAAGCCATTTGAAGCTCCCCCCACCTTCCCAGGTTCCCATTTTAGATCCTGCCCTCCGACCCGCTGCAGAAACCTCGTGGCTCTGCTGCAGAAAGGGGCCCGCGCGAGGCGCTCTCTGGGGCAGGAGGAGAAACTTCCCGGGGGGGCAGACTGGGATTTGCAGGGAGGAGGCTTTCTCTCTCTCTCACACACACACACCCTTTCTCTCTGCTTCGGGTCTTCTTGCATTGCGCATTGCTAGACCCCTCATCTCTCCCCCTCCAAAGCCCCTCTGAACTCGCCGGATCCCTCCCACCGTTCAAGCAGCAGCCTGGCAAACTCAGTCGTTCCAGGAAGAAGTGGGCGGAAGCAGGAAATGGCTTTCTCACATTACTGTGTCCTTCTCTAGGACTGCAGGCTCTGTCAGCTTTAACCCTTAGATAGGTTAACCCTTAGATAGGTGGGTAGCCGTGTTGGTCCGAAGCAG
>NW_015213453.1:0-1800 GCF_001447785.1 Gekko japonicus | reverse complement strand
GAGGCAAATTAGTAGTAACAGTAACCAATTAGTAGTAACAGTAACCAATTACAATCTTACTAGATAGAGGAACTAAGCCTGCTGAGGGAAAATCAGCATGGCTTCTGCAAAGCGAAGACTGGACTCACTAAACCTTTGGAGTTCTTTCAGAAAGTGAACAAGCAGGTACACAACAGTGACCCAGTAGACATTATACACTTGGACTTTCATAAGGCTTTTGACCAAGTACCTCACCAAATACTCCTGAGTAAAACTTAGCAGTCATGGGATAAGACGGTGGGTTCTTGGAATGGTAGTGAATAGCTCAATGAAACTGTCAAGCCATTGTGCTGCAGTGGTGAAAAAGGAAAATTCTGGGTTAGGGATCATTAGGAAAGGGATCAAAAATAAAACAGCTGTATAGATTTATGGTGCCGCTTCATTTGGAATATTGTGTACAGTTCTGATAACTGTATCTCAAAAATGACATCGCAAAGCGGGAAAGACTGCAGAGGAGGGCAACCAACAGGATTAGGGGTTTGGAGCACCTTCCCTATGAGCTGAGGCTGAAGAGTCTGGGACTTGCGGTACAGAAAAGAGAGGACTTAAGGGGGGGGGGACATGATAGAGGATCATAAAATCATGCCAGGGGTGGAGAGAGTTCACAAAGAGAAATTTTTCTCCCTCTCCCAAAGTACTACAACTTGAGGGCGTCCAATGAAGTCGATGGGCAGTAGATTCAGACTGGACAAAAGGAACCACTTCTTTACTTAGAGAGTGATTCAAAGGTGGAATTCGCTGCCAGAGGATGTAGTGATGGCCATAGGAATAAACAACTTTTTAAAAGGGGTTAGATAGGTTCATGGAGGATAGGTCTATCGGTGGCTACTAGCCATGGTGACTGAAGGGAACCTCCACATTCAGAGGCACTAAACCTCTGAATCCCAGAGCGAGCAGACAACACCAGGGGAAGGTCTTGGCCTCTATCCCCTGTTGTTGGCTCTCCAGAGGAACTGGTTGGCTACTGTGTGAGACAGGATGCTGGACAAGATGGACCACCGGTCTGATCCAGCAGACTCTTCTTATAATCTTATGTTCTTAACAGTTCTAATAATTTCAGTGATTATTGTCTGAGCGTGTTGAAGGCTCTCCTCTGCCTACCCTATGCTGTATTTCTTGTTTTTCTGAATAAACCCATTTTCCATTGGCTTCTCTCCATATATCACACTTTTCTTCCAAGGTCTCAGAGTGGCATACATGGCATACATACAGTCTACCTCTGAATGCTGTTTGCTGGAGGGATCCATAAAGGGGAGATTTTACCTCTATGCTTTGCTTGGAGAGGATCTAGTTAGTCACTGTGGGGAACAGGATGCTGAGGGAGACATCTTATTGGTCTGATCCAACAGGACTCTTCACCTGTTTCTACGGCTCTCCATTTAATCCTCAAAACAACCCCGTGAAGGCTGAAAGAAGAAAGGAGACTGCCCAAAGGTCTCCCTTGCATTTTAACCAGGGTCTCTTTCGACCATACCAGTTTCTTTCAAGGGCATAGACTTTCCCATTTCCCGGGGGGGCTGGGGCTGGGCCAGAGGCATTGCTGTGGGTGGGGTTGGGAGAGCAAGGGTGGCTGGAACCTGTTGCCTCCGGGGGAAGCTGAGCACCTTCCTGAAAATTTCGGGAAGGGTGACGCCCCGCCGCCCCCACGAATTTTATGCCTATGGTTTCTTTCCTTTAAAGATTGATGCTTAAAATGGTGTTTCATTTTATAGCAAGTATTTTTGCACTTACAATCAACTATGCCGTTCTACATGAGAAACG
>NW_015213452.1:0-1780 GCF_001447785.1 Gekko japonicus | reverse complement strand
TCAATCTGCGCATAGTTACGCTCCGCAGATGACAAAGTGTGTGAATAGTAAGCCACCGGGACCTCCCAGCTGTCCGATAACTGGTGGCCTAGGACCGCCCCTACCCTTTAAGGTGAGGCATTGCATGCAAGGATCACCAGTAAAGCCTCATTAAAATGAGAGGGGACTGAGTTAGAGACCAGGAGGTCCTTCACGGCCTGGAAAGCGGTGGCGGGCGTTGGCCCACAGACCCAAGGGGCATTCTTGTCCAGCAGGCGGTGTAAGGGCTCCGCCACTGCTGCCTTCAGGGATAGGAAGGAATGATAAAAATTTAACAGACCCAGGAAAGCCTGTAATTCTGTCTTGGACATGGGAGGGAGAGCCAGAGTGATAGCCTTGGTCTTTTCATCAGTGGGGTGGATACCCAGGGTGTCCATGGCAAACCCCAAGAACTCCACCTTGGGAACCCCAACCAGGCATTTTTCGCGCTTGACCTTCAGGCCAGCCGCGTCAAACTGCTGGAGTACAGCCCGCAACCGATTGGCGAAGGTCGAAGCGTCTGGGGGCGCAATTAGCACGTCGTCTAGAAACAGCTGCATTCCTGGGATCCCTTTTAATAAATTGTCCATAAAGATTCCCGGTACGACTGCCACCCCAAACTGGAGGTGATGAACTTTAAAAGCCTCCTTGTGTGTAGCAATCGTTTGGGCCTCGGCAGTTGCGGCATCCACCGGGAGTTGCTGGTATGCCTGAGCCAGATCTAATTTGCCAAAAACCCGGGGCCCCGCCAGAGCTGCGAGCATGTGGCTGACCACCGGTACTGGGTACATGTAGTTCTGTAGTGCCTTGTTTAACGTGCACTTATAGTCCCCGCAAATGCACACTTCCCCATTGGGTTTAACCGGGGTTACTATCGGGGTCTCCCACTGGGTAGAAGTGACTGGCTCCAGCACCTCCTGTTCCACCAACCGATCAAGCTCCGCCTCGATCTTTGGCCGCATAGCGATAGGGGGGTGTCTGACCTTAACGCGGATGGGGCGGATTGCTGGGTCAAGATTGAGGGAAATGGGGGCTCTGGTGTAGCGGCCGAGTGTGCCATCGAAAACCCTGGGGAACTCCTTGCACATGGCCTCAAAGTCCTCAGCTCGAAGCTGATTCACCCCCGAAATTGTCAATCCCAGGGGCCCGAACCAAGAAAGTCCCAGCAGACTGGAGAGCCTTCCCCCCCACCAGCAAATCCAATTGTCCACAGAAGTCCTGAAACTGCACCATAAACTTGCCCCAGCCCCGAACCGCCACAGGGTTCTTGTTAAAGTGCCATAACTTAAACCCCTGTGGCTTACC
The DNA here is from genome assembly GCF_001447785.1 of Gekko japonicus. Classification (NCBI taxonomy): domain Eukaryota; kingdom Metazoa; phylum Chordata; class Lepidosauria; order Squamata; family Gekkonidae; genus Gekko; species Gekko japonicus. Next base: position 457 of record NW_015213452.1, on the reverse strand, counting down.
CAGAGAGGGTCCCCCCCCATGGGCAAAGCAAGTGCAGTGTTTCTTCTGAAATTATGGAATAGGAAGAGCCAGAGTCAATTTCCATACTGCAGGGGGACCCCTCTATTAACACCGTTACGTGCACCTTATTTGGACTATCGGGGAGCAAGTTACATACCTGGTGCTTCTGGTGGTGGGTAGAGAGGGTATGAAGGTCGGTGGGTAGATCTGATGCTGTCTGGTGGGCTGTACTCTTCTGGGGCTGTCATCGGGAGCAGCAGACCCAGGCCAGATGGCCGGGCTTGTTGCAGGAGCGGCAGACGGCGGCCCTGAAGCGGCAAACCCGGCGTTCATGCACCTCTCTGCAGCTGGCGCAGGAAGACGATGATGAGGAGGCATTGGCCATGGATGGTCCCCCCGAGCGATGCTGCTGTTTAGATGGATGGCGGCGTACCTGGAGCACTTCCTCGTCTTCTGA
>NW_015213451.1:0-1797 GCF_001447785.1 Gekko japonicus | reverse complement strand
TGAGTTCCCAACTTTCCATGCGGACCTTTTTTATTGTCGCAATCATTTCCAAAATGAATTTTAAACCTTTACGCTACCAGCGCTTTTTAAAACAAAATGATGCAGAATAACCACAATGACGGGAGTGTCTCTTTTCCCTCCACTTTTAATATATTTTTCAAAACTTTTCCCCCCAGACTTTAACTAAACTTTATCCACTGCCGTCAGTCAAGGCAGACAGCTGAGAGCAATATTAGACTGAGTAATTGTGCGGATCCATCAACAGCCTTTGTCCCCCCGAGCGACTGAGTCTTCTAGCAAAGCGGGCACTGAACAGCACCGGAGTAGATTAAAGGCAAGGGAGCTTTCTCCTGTTGCCTCCTGCCTACCAGCTGTTACCTTCTACAGAAGGGGACAGGAGCTGCCGTAATATCTATCCAGATAATCTAACCTGCTTCGGAGTCTCTTTCCCCCCCAAACCCTCCCTTCGAAAGTCATGAAGCAGTTTTATTCTTTCCCCCTTTTAACGTCAGACTTCTCTCTGACTTGTCATCTGGGGCCTAAGTTGTTAATTGTGTGAGCCCAGTATTTTAACTCTCTCTGTACGTTTATGGGGGGAAGCCTCCCTCCCCCTCCCTCGCTCTCTCTCTTTGCTTCTCTGGTTTTTCTTTTTTTTAAAGAGGAAATATACAACAGCTATCATTTCTCGACTCTTTGATCTTTGGTGGAGGGATTCATGAAAAGGCTTGCGGTGGGAACTTGGGTAAACATTATGTAAGGCACAGACATGTTTTATTAACATCTAATTGTCAATCACCAGCATCGACAAACACGCTGCGATGAACTGCTGCTGAGCCGCTGAAGGATGTCTGCAGTAGCGATGGGATTCTTTTATCTGCACAAAAAATGTTAGCATTGTCAACTTTCCCCATCGGCCTTTTACAGCTTCACGCGGGGAAGAAACGCACCGTTTTTTCGATCCGCTGTGCGTTTTTTATCCTGCTCTCCTTCGAAGGACCGCCAGGTAAAATACATAGATCACTACTCTGTTTTATCCTCACAACAACCCTATGAGGTAGGTTAGGCTGAACGTGAGTGGCACAAAATTACCCAATGAGATTCGTCACAAAGCGGGGATATGAACGCAGATCTCCCTGGCCTTAGCCCAGTGCTCTAACCACTAAACTGCACTGACACTTTGGGGTACTATTTGCTCCTTGCCATGGGTTGCAATGCTGTGAGTGGGAGAGGAAAAGGTGTCCATCCCAAAAACAGACCAAAGGGGGAGAAGTGTAATATTTTATCAGGAGGGCAGTTCTGGCTACTGTAACCCCTTCCGTGACCTCATTCAGGTTTTTTCTCCCTCAAGGTTGAGCCGCTTAACCTGCTCTTCTTCAGAAGTTTGTTTTTTTTAAAAAAGGTTTTAACTATTTTTAAAGGTTTCATGTCCACAAATGATTTTAAACAGAAAATAAAAGAAAAAAAGAAACAGTGCCTTATCTAGGGTGGCACCATTAATCGTGTGTGCGCGCGTGTGTGTGTAAAGGGCTGTCAAGACGCAGCTGACTCATGGCAACCCCAGCCAGGGGCTTTTCAAGACAAGTGAGAAGCAGAGGTGGCTGGCCATTGCTTCTCTCTGCGCAAGTCTTCCTGGTGGTCTCCTTCCCAAGAACCGACTCTGCTTGTCTTCCAAGATCTGATGAGATCCGCCTTCCTTCTCCAAGGATCTTATAGGGAACTATAAATCTTGCAGATGTGAGCCAGGTTGCTCTCCATACTGGGTTGCAAACAGTGGCTGCAGTCACACACACCCAATAC
>NW_015213450.1:0-1857 GCF_001447785.1 Gekko japonicus | reverse complement strand
AAACCTTTGTCAATGGCCTGGTTAAACTACAGGGCAACGAGATGGCTAGGGCAGTTGACACAGTCACTTATCGACATCACCTCATAAGAGCCATACTGTTCATTGTAGGCCACGTACAGTGCCAGATGTTTTCTACTTGCTTTGAAACAGTTTGAAGGAGATATTGAGAAGCTGCCACTGTCGTGCACAAACTCCTATTCCAGATCATTCTTCATTGTCCATGTTGGAGTAAGGGAGCACATCTGCTCCAGAAGATGCTAGGAGACATTCTGGATTCCAGCTTCTTCCGAGGAAATGTCCACTGAACTTTAGAAACCTTTGTCAATGGCCTGGTTAAACTATAGGGCAACGAGATGGCACAGTCACTTATCGACATCACCTCCTGTTGCTTCTTTGCCTATCCTGGTTTATAAGGGGCATTGGGAAGCCAAAGAAAGCCTGGCCAGAACCACTGGGCCTCACTCAGGTCTCAAGGACACCTTACAATTTCAGTGATGTTCTACCCTTTCACAAATTCAGGTGCGGGGGGATTGCTTCATCAGGGAGGAGAGTGGCATATGAAGAGAGGGAAACATCAATTCTTTCCTCCCCTGCTATTCTTTCACCAGCAAGAGTCATCCCTGAACTGCTTTTCACTTCTGCTAAGGGGGAAAAATGTAGGTCTTGGTAAGTCCTGGACAGCTAAGTTTGCAAAAGAAAAAAAACAACCAAATGCTTAAAATAAACATGGAAGAAATTGGACCAAACAATTGAGCCCTCGGACAAAAAGTCAAGCAGCCAAGGAGGCAGGCTTTCTTTTCCTATTGATGCAGCATCTGTAAGTAGTACACAGATGAGCTGTTTGGGGAAGCCACTGGCCCGGGTGACTCACGCCCATCTCTCAGGAAGAAGTCTGCAGGTCTCCTCTGCATGGGGACAATACAGTCCGAGCCTCTCCTTAAGGCCAAGAGTTAAGTTCAGAAAAAAGGTTATGTGGTGGGGGTTCCTCTCTGTGCATTTGGATTGCAATACAGGATCTCCAGGTTAGAAAATATAGGTTTTAAAGGTATGTTTAATCCACAGCAGTTTTTGTGAAATCACTTTGTGGGAGGGAAGCTGGCCTGGCATAGCCCGATCTCATCAGATCTCGGAAGCTAAGCAGGGTCAGGGCTTGGAATGGAGACCCTCAAGGAAGGCTCTGCAGAGGAAGGCAGTGGCAAGCCACCTCTGCTTCTCACTGGCCTTGAGAGGCCCTTGCGGGTTGTGGCTTGTTGGCACATATGTACATAACCACTTAGTAAGGATACCCAAAACCGTGAACTATGAGGAGGGACTATGGTACCATAGTAGAAAATATGCTTTGGAGCAGAAGGTCTGGGGTTTGGCTAGCATGAGCACACAAGATCCTTCTCTTCCTGAGACTGTTCCTTCGATGGAAGTCTTGAAGCAGAGGCTGAATGGCCCTCGGCTGGGAAACTGCAGTCGCATGGCCCCGCACTGAGCAAGAGGATTGGACTAGATGGGCAGCAAGTCCCCTTGGAGAGTCTCTGCAAGTCTGCAGAGGCAGCACTGGGTTAGACGGCCCAATGGTGTGAATCAGTACAAGGCTGCTCCACACAAGCAAGGAATGGCATTTGATTTCTCCATAGATGACTAACACATACTTGATGACAACTGGCAACTGAATAAATTCTTTTTAAGGTTTTGGAGAGCAAAATAAAACTATTGGCTGTGGTTTGCATTCACACACATGCAGGATGAATGTGCATTTGCAAACCAGTCCTAGTTCCATGGTTTGGCTGCACTGTGCCCCAAATCTGAAACACTGGGTGTACCCACAGACAACAAGGACACCTTCTTCTATTTAATTCAGGCCAA
>NW_015213449.1:0-2195 GCF_001447785.1 Gekko japonicus | reverse complement strand
GATTTGACCGTCTTCTTGCTATCTGATATCGATGCACATGTTACCAGCAGAAGGGCCCTGTTTGCACTGGCGGCAAAACAGATAAGATTGAGTCTAGGACTTGCTGAAAGTTATTGAAGGGTTTATCCCACTTTGATGTATAATGTTTGTTGTGTTTTGCTTTATTTTGTGTTGTTACGGCCAATGGCTAAGACAATAAGCTAAAACTGGAAACTGGGTTCTGTCTGAAGCCTACCGTGGACTGGCCTCAGCAGACTGGCCCAGAGGTAGGGGTGGGTAGGTCCAGGCACCCAGAGGTTTCTCCCTCGTGGCTAGGCTTTAGATTTCCTTCCGACTCTCTGGCCTCCCAAAGAGGTGACCGGGAGCAGCATCTAGGTGATCCGGCACCGTCCCTTCTCGAATCTCAGTTTGGTGTCGTGGTTAAGTGTGCGGACTCTAATCTGGGAGAACCGGGTTTGATTCCCCACTTCTCCACTTGCACCTGGCTGGATGACCTTGGGTCATTCACAAGCTCTGGCACAGCTGTCCCTGAAAGAGCAGTTTGTGTCAGAGCTCTCTCAGCCCCACCCACCTCACAGGGTGTCTGTTGTGGGGAGGGGAAGGGAAAGGAGTTTGTGAGCCGCTCTGAGACACCTTTGGCTAGTGAAGGGCGGGATATAACTCCAATCTCTCCTTCTTCTTCTTCTTCTTGAAAAAGAGCAGTTTCTGTCAAGAGCTCTCTCAGCCCCACCCGCCTCACAGGGTGTCTGTTGTGGGGAGGGGAAGGGAAAGGAGTTTGTGAGCCGCTCTGAGACACCTTTGGCTAGTGAAGGGCGGGATATAAATCCAATCTCTCCTTCTTCTTCTTCTTCTTCTTCTTCTTCAAAAAGAGCAGTTTCTGTCAAGAGCTCTCTCAGCCCCACCGACCTCCCAGGGTGTCTGTTGTGGGGAGGGGAAGGGAAAGGAGTTTGTCAGCCGCTCTGAGACACCTTTGGGTAGTGAAGGGCGGGATATAAATCCAATCTCCTCTTCTTCTTTTACCTCACAGGGTGTCTGTTGTGGGGAGGGGGGAAGGGAAAGGAGTTTGTGAGCTCCTCTGAGACACCTTTGGGTAGTGAAGGGCGGTATATAAATCCAATCTCTTCTTCTTCTTCTTCTTCAATCCTCTTCGCTCAGTGCGATCGTTTGTCGTCCTGCCCTAGGGTGTCCCTCTTCCTGTCCAAGATGCGGCTGTTCATCCAGAGCCCTGCCGTCTCCACCAGCTACAGTGCCGAGGACGCGGAAGCCATCCTGACGCGGGCCACCGAGCTGACCAACCTGCTGAAGATGCCCAGCGTGGCTCAGTTTGTGCTGACGCCCTCGGACGAGGTCTCCAGCCCCCGGTTCCACCGCGACGCGCACGTCTCCCTGCCCCTCGCCATGAAGACAACCAGCCGGCTGTTAGAAGGAGGGACGGGCTCCGTTCCGGCCTAAGCAGCAAGGGTCGGCGGACGCTGGAGTCACCGGTTGCTTCGGGGACCTCTTTGCCATCACTGTTTGGGTGGACTTGGGAAGAAGGGGGGTGCAGGTTGCCCCTCTGAGGGGCAGACCTCCTGGGAAGAGGGCACAGGATTGTGTGGGACACAGAAGAATAAAAAGCTGGATTGCTTATTGTGGCGGAACCGGCCTGCTCTGACTTATGAACCCTGTTCTGCCAGCGCCCTCCTTAAAGGTAAAGGTTCCTTGCTCGAAAGCCAGTCGAATCTGACTAGGGTTGCGGTGCTCATCTTCTCTTCAAAGCCGAAGAGCCAGCACTGTCCGAAGACGTTTCCGTGGTCATGTGGCCGGCATGACTAAACACCGAGGCGCACAGAATGCTGTGACCTTCCCACTGAAGAGGTACCTATTTATCTACTTGCAATTTCTTGCTTTCAAACGCCCTCCTTGGCCAGTGCCAATTCCTGGAGGGTGCTATTCCACTTCCTTCCACTAGAGTTCCGCTGCCACTTTTGGGGTCTCCTTGCCAGGAGGGACAGACTCCCGACACCTCTTCTCAAAGGGACCAAATTCCTCCTTTGTCTGCCTTGACTGCTTCCCGGGACTCCCTTCTTAGAGTAGCACGACCTAAGGGAACACTGTGGCCCAGGGAACGCCACCAGCGTCAACGAGTAAAATGTTTATTAAAAAGAGAAAAAGATCACAAGCATATTTTCAGCGCATCCCCAGATCCGCAACCA